>NC_064927.1:258524140-258827171 GCF_023897955.1 Schistocerca gregaria
ATTTCGACGTAGCGAGAAGTCTAAATCGTTATCCTCCATCCACCGAATGTGGCAGTATCTGTGCGGACTGTGGTTTGTACAAGGGGACGACTGCAAAGTTCCTGGTTTTAGATCCTTCCACATGGAGTTAAAAAGTTAATGTCGTACTGTATGCAGATCTGACATCTTCTGAAGTAACCATGCAGATAGTGCATGTTTCCTATCCTTATAACTATTCCTTAATTTCATGTATAACGTTTGATTCCAAAAAAACAATTAAGTTTCTTGTCTGTGGATTTATGAAATTTTTGTTTCTCCAGAAAAAATCTGGAGAGGAGTTTCATACTGAGGTATCACGAACACCAGCGGAGTGATGTCAGATCATGCAACAACAACAACAAAAAGCCGACAATAAGCGATGCGAGCAAAGGTGAACATCCACCAAAAAGATAGTCGATATACTGGATGTGTCCCACAATCATGTCAGTTTCTGTATATCGGATACCCTAGACTTGATGAAGTTTGCAGGCAACTTTCTGACAGAACAGAAAACAAAACATTAGTTGAAATACCGAGAGGCATTTTGAAGCTACAAGGTCTTTTTGGCTTGGGCAGTGACTGAGAACGAAATTAGGTTATACATTTAGTATCCTGAAAGCAAGAAATAGTCAGCAGAATGACGCTACAGCAAATCTCCTCGACTGAAGACATTCTGCAACGAGAAATCGACCAGAGAATTCATGGCGACCTTTTTTTGGTGCAAAGATTGTATTCTCTTTTCATTTGGTGGACTGCTTACCGTGAGACCGCACTGTAAAGGACCAGTATTAAAAAAGCCATCTTCATCAGATGAAGCAGGCAATTAAGAAGACTTGCCACGGAAACTTGATCAAACGAGCCGGTTTGTTGCAGGACAATGCACTTTCGCAAATGTTGCTTCTGCCAAACTGAAGGCGGTGAACCTGCAGTTGGTCCCTTCAGATTTGATCTGTATCCTAAAATGAAAATTCAGCTGAAAGACCTTCATTTAGACGACACTGGAAATATTAAACACGTTATTGAGAGTTTGGTTCGCTATCTAGCAAAGGACTACGTTTTGAATGGAAATGGAAAGTTGCAACAACGTTGTACCGATAGCACCAGTCTAGGCGGTTGCTGAAATATGTGGATTAAATGTGTACTGCTTAAAATGTATTCATTCTGTCCAAAGCCAGTTACTTTTTAGCACAGCGCCTTCTACGAATTTCTGGGCAGGCACATACATTTACGTTATTCTCTGTGGGCTATGGATAGGTTTACATAAACGACTTCCAAGATGGTTAAGTATGTCATTATTGCGGTGATGATTCCACCCTACAGCAAGGCAGAGGCGAATTACAGAGTAGTCGTCACGAGAAGTGAATACTCTCAGCAGCAAGCAGTTCAGAGCGCAAAGAAAGATACAGATTCCCAGGGAGGATCTGTAGTACTGTTTGATGAGATACTGTTGTTCATTTCTCTTCGTCCTCGCCTGACTGACAACATTACCCACCTACTCTATGTGATCAAAAGCATCCGGAGATCCCCAAAAACATACGTTTTTCATTATAGGTGCATTGTGCTGCCACCTACTGCCACATACTGCCCTCGTTAAAGGGGACTAATTAAGAAAGAAAAACAATCCGATCGAATATAAGTGAAATTAAATTATGCAACTGGGACTCATACGATAAGATGGAACGGGCAGAGAGGCAGTGATGACTGGTATGGCGAATATCAGCGGGGTGCTGAGATGTGGGCAAATACTCTGCGGCAGAATTACTGACAGAAGACCACTGCAGCTTGTTCTGGTGAACCCGATGCAGCCCGGAGGAACCTTGAACTACCCAATATATGTGTGACGACACCGCACTCTGAACGCAATTTCTTGTCAAAAACTTTAAAAATAAGTTCGTCCTCATGCCTGGGTTAGGACAGTTGTTGTCTCTGTAATGTACGAGTATTTTACTATTGGCTGCGGTGACGGAGAACCACTTTTACTTGTCACACTGAGAAGTCTGCCGTATAAGGTATTGTAATCGATTTTCTTAAGTGTGAAGATGATCGAAATCTGCAGCATATAGAGAATTATGTCATCACCGGCTCTTGATGTTTCTGAAATACTTACGATTAACTGGGGCCATAAAATATATTTGTTTCATTCAACATTACGCGTGATAGCCATGTTTTACGTAACTACTAGGGGTAACACTAAGAATCTAGGAGTAGACAACTTCTCAGGCGTAGCAGCAATAAATTATCAACACAAATCTTCTTCGTCTATCAGTCCTGTTATTCAAAATCGTACCACAATACCTGCAGTAGTTTCTGCGATTAGCTGTCGCTCTCAGACAGAAAGAGTAGTGGGGGATATAAACTTTAGCATGTAGGGACAAAATCGTACAGTTGTAATCGCATCTAAGTGACAGAAACATTTCCGAAAACTCTATACTACTAATTACCAACATCCAGTTTTGTTACAATTTGAAATATGGCTGTTTTACAGCCTCCAATATTCAATGTTTAGCTCAGAATTTCCATAACTATCCGCAGACACACTGTCGTGAGAAAATTCGTTTATTCTTCCATTGAAAATCATACGCGAATATATTATAATTTTACGGTGTCCTGTATGTTCTGAAATATTGAATTCAAGATTACCAATCCAAGGAATTTCTCCGGTAGACACTGATATCAGAAATAGTTTTTAGTAAATTGCAAAGAAATGGGTTGTATATTAGAGCCCGGGATCTATACGTAAACATTTTTTAATGGGAGTGGAAGGCTTGTTAATGTTCTTTTACAAATCCTAGAATTCGAAACTAAAGACATTGCGCACAGAACTTCCACTAAAATTTTTCCAATGTGAAAAAAAGAAATATACCCCGAAAATCCAACGTACCTACTTGCTCCCAAACTGGTTTTAAGGCGCATACGCATAAAAGTTTCCCTCCCCCCCTTTTATTTCCGTCTCGTTGCTGTTTCTACTTAGCATACTAACAGTTTTAAACTTGATCTGCTTGGCCACATGTTCGGCGAGTCTGACAGCAGTTTCCGCCTGTGTAAATTGACCGTTAGGCAGAAGAGTAATATAAAGCCCGTTAGGCAGAAGAGTAATATGAAGCCAGCCCTGTAATTAGTTGAGCGCCACATGGTTAGTACCTTGATTGACGTCTGCCACGCACCAGGCGGCACTCTACTCTTTATGAAAACAGCTAGTCATCACTCTCTACAATGATTAACATCCTCCTCCAAACGTTTATTATTTGCCTTACCATTTTCGTCTCACCTAACCTACTATTCAGTCTCCTCGAAAATCAGTATTCCAATATTTGTTTAACCCTAACATTCTATCCCCCTGATACACCACTCGGTTTCACTTTAACTATTTCTAGATGCTTTTGACAATGTTGACTGGAATAATCTCTTTCAAATTCTGAAGGTGCCACAGGTAAAATACAGGGAGCGAAAAGCTGTTTACAATTTGTACAGTAACCAGATAGAAGTTATAAGAGTCGAGGGACATCAAAGGGAAGCAGTGGATGGGAGACGGGAGTGAGACAGGGTTGTATCCTCTCCCCGATGTTATTCAATCTGTATATTGAGCAAGCAATAAAGGAAACAAAAGAAAAGTTCGGAGTAGGTATTAAAATCCATGGAGAAGAAATAAAAACTTTGAGGTTCGTCGATGACATTGTAATTCTGTCAGAGACAGCAAAGGACGTAGAAGAGCAGCTAAACGGAATGGAGAGTGTCTTGAAAGGAGGGTATAAGATGAACATCAACAAAAGCAAAGCGAGGATAATGGAATGTAGTCGAATTAAGTCGTGTGATGCTGAGGGAATTAGATTAGGAAATGAGACACTTAAAGTAGTAAAGGAGTTTTGGTATTTGGGGAGCAAAATAACTGATGATGGTCGAAGTAGAGAGGTTATAAAATGTAGACTGGCAATGGCAAGAAAAGCATTTCTGAAGAAGAGAAATTTGTTAACATTGTTTCTGAAAATATTTGTATGGAGCTTAGCCATGTATGGAAGTGGTACATGGATGATAAATAGTTTAGACAAGAAGAGAATAAAAGCTTTCGAAATGTGGTGCTGCAGCTGAATGCTGAAGATTAGATGGGTAGATCACATAACTAATGAGGAAGTATTGAATAAGATTGGGGAGAAGAGAAGTTTGTGGCACAACTTGACTAGAAGACGGGATCGGTTGGTAGGACATGTTCTGAGACATCGTTGGATCACCAGTTTAGTAGGAGGTATTGAATAGAATTGGGGAGGAGCTTGTAGCACAACTTGACTAGAAGAAAGGATCGGTTGGTAGGACACGTTCTGAGACATCGAGGGGTAACCAATTTAGTATTGGAGGGCAGCGTGGAGGGTAAAAATCGGAGACCAAGAGATGGATACACTAAGCAGATTCAGAAGGATGTAGGCTGCAGTAGGTACTGGGAGATGAAGAAGCTTGCACAGGATAGAGTAGCATGGAGAGCTGCATCAAACCAGTCTCAGGACTGAAGACCACAACAACAACAACAGGTGCTAAATTATATATCGCTCTACCCTACCCTTTTTTCTAGGAATTATTTCAAACACACACCTGTCCTGACCTGTTTCTCTCCATTTAGTGATTCATACGCGGTCCAGTCACATTAATGTGGCCACTGTCTATGTGCGAGTCAAAATGCAATAACCACTCATAGACGAAGCGACGGTTGGAAGCTATATAAAGTGTGTCGTGGGGACGCGGGAAAACGTTGCGGTCGTTGTCCTAATAAGGAAGGGGAGTAATTTATCTGGTGTCCAAATGGGCATGGTCATTGGCTTTCGGAAGGAAAACTGTTGGCATGCCGTCGTGGTTAATGTGCACCTTACACGCCAAAATGGCGCTATCCACACAGGTGCCGAGGCAGTTGTTGTACACTACGGGCCGTAGATGACAGGGGTAAATAACGGCTGCGGGGGCGAACTTATCTACCAAGGGGCTACCAACTGTGCCCTCAACGGCCGTCCAGTGAATGTTATTGCTTGCGGGTCTCCGTAGCAGATGTCTGGTCCATGCTCCCATGGTGACTGCTGTCCATCGGCTACGAAAGCTGGAATTTGCACGCGAATACCGCAGCTGGACGTATAGCGACAGGCGGCCTTCTCGGATGAATCACGTTTTATACTCCATCGGCGTGAAACGTGTGAAAGCAAACACATTCCAACTATCGTCGCAAATGTGCAGGCCGGTGGGGGGAGCTTTATGGTGTAGGGTATGTTTTCGTGGCAATTATTGGGTAATCTCGTCATCCTGTAAAGCACAATGGAGAAAGACAGATATGAATCTATCCCTTCGGACCATGTCCATCCCTACATTGAATTTTTTTTTTCACTCGGCCCGTTGGCGTCTACCAGCAGGACAATGCAACGTATCACACAACTCGCAGCATATGTGCGTGGGTAGTAGAGCACCAGAACTAGTTTATCGCACACCCCTGCCACCAAACTCCTCGGATTTAAACACAGTCGAGAAGCTGTGGCACTACCACGATCCGCCTGTTAGCGTAATGGATCGTCAACCGAGATGCGTAGCGCTGCTGACCACGCCACTGGAATTAGCACGGCTGTCGGCACCTTCTAGACCCTCACTGACTTTCTTCGTGCACGTCTCGCAGCGGTCCACGCTGCTAAGGGTGTTTATTCAGGCTTTCGACTGACGATCACAATAACGTGACTGCACTGTGTATACCCACTTAATTAATAACGTCCTCCCGCCTTTCTGCGGCGAAAATTGCAACACCATGAAAGAACATCGCTACTGAAGCCAAGCTCAACAAGCATGTAGTACAGTATACCACCAAATTAGAACTTGAGTTCTAAGAGAAATATCACACGCCCATCTCTTGAATGAATGGAAAGGTCTGTGTTATTTGAAGCCTGTCTAGCGAAGTGGAAATGTGAAATCAAGTGACAGTAAGCCCCGTAAAAGTCAAATGCCACAATTCCAGAGTGGAGTGAGTTCGAACGGAGTAAAAGGGTTGTGTCTGAGAAATTAGTGAACTACGTCGGTACGACAGTGGTGCATGTGTGGACCCAATGGAAAGAGGACTGTCGTGGTCAGAAACGACGGTGAACTGGACAACAGTGTGTGGACACAGGACGACAAGAGCGGCTCCTTGTCCACGTGGGAATGATGGAATTCACAGGTTCGACCTCAATGTTGGCTTGCCACTAGAGTATTGTTGAGTCTGATGATAGCAAGCAGAGCATACAAATGCGGTTAATGATACATGTGTGAAATATAGTAGCGATATACTGCGTTAATCTCAAATAAGTCGTCAAGAGCATTTTCTGTTTCTGCAGATATTTCCAGTTTCGCTTTCGCAGAGTGTAGATGGATTAACCGCAGACAAATACGGCTCATCGTGCGTTTCATGCAACTCCCAGTTTCAACGAATAACACCGGTTTCATCCTCTGTATGAACGATTTTTGCACTGGGTTTTTGTGCACCACATAGCGCTACCATAGTTCATGTAGCACCATATTTAGCTTAACAGCGTGTCCACCAGTTATCATCTGCGGACATTGTTCCTAGTGATATTTTGTCATTATTCAGATATTGCCTTACAACAGCTTATTTTCAATATAATAATGCTTTTTTTATGGGAAGTCCAGCTGTAGCTAACTTGTTCATGGAGAACTTTGAACAACGGGCGATGCAAAGAGCTAGGAAAAGATCAGCCAGATGGTATCGTTATGTAGACGATACATTCATTATATGGACCCATGGGAAAGAGGAAGTGGATGCCTTCCTGTTACATCTGAATAATATTAATCCAAGAATTCAATTCACTATGGAAAAGGAAATTGATAGTCACCTGAACTTCTTAGATGTGACTGTAATCAAACGAGAGGACGGATTATTGGGTCATAACGTTTTCAGAAAAAGATACACAAACTGATCGTTATCTGCAGGAAGATTCTAGCCACCACCCAAGACATAAAAGAGGGGCGATTAAAACATTAATAGACAGGGTGCACAAATTATGTGAACCAGCTCACTTGGAATATGAGACTGAACACCTTCGAGCGACCTTCAAGTAGAATGGGTATTCCAGCAGAGAGATAGATCGAGCACTACGCCCTAGACTGACAACCAGGACGGAAGAGGATCGACACCAACCCAAGGGGAAAGTGTTCTTACCATGCATCAGTAAGGTCACTGATCGCATTCGAAAAATCTTAAGCAAGTACGTGGAAACTGTTTTCAGATCCACCACGAAAAATAAAAGAATGTTTAAGATCCGTAAAAGATAAACGACATCCTCTAGCTACACCAGGTGTCTATAAAATTCCGTGCAGTCGTGGAAAGATCTATACAGGCACAACCAAAGAAGCGTCAGCACCCGTCTTGGTGAACATAAAAGGAACTGCCGCCTCGGACATATTGATAAAACGGCTGTAGCGGAACACGTGTTTCAGGAAGATGATCATGAAATAAAGTTTAGTGAGACGACCATCATAGCAAAGGCGTAGCATTATTATGTGCGAATGTACAGGGAGGCCATTGAGATTGCCAAACACTGCAATAATTTTAATAAAAAATGTGAAGGCATTAGACTGGATAAGATATGGATGTCAACATTGCAGCAACAGCGTGACAATCGATTAATTTCAACTGAGAAAGTTGGCAATATCAGAGATCATAGCACAGCCGACGTCACGTGACTGACAGCGGCGCCATCTGGATGGCTTATACATACGGCGCTCAGTCGCACTCTCGTTGCATTTCGCCGATTGTCCTCGGAGGATGCCTTCCGCAGTCGAAGGCGAAACGTCAGGGGAGTGTTCTATTTATGTTTATTAAGGCGCTCTGTATCTTACTACAATAATAATAATAAGTGGTAATCAAGGATTGTAGTATCTTCTAGGGCGGATTTTTACGTCAAACTATCAGCTAATAAAGGGAAACAATTAACAACGTACCTGTTCATCAATCTTATTAAACAAAATAAGGCGCTAGAACGAGTTGGCATCAGAGTATTTACATTTTGGAAAAAAGTTACCCACTCAGTAGTGGTCAACTTCAATGAACCTACAGGAACTGGTGTCACCACCTCGGCAAGGCTGTTGCCAACATTTCTCACACATACTGGATGACGACACGAGAGCCGCTGTGGAATAGGGTGACAGGATAGAGCCACGAAGTCGTGACCCCTGGGGCAGTGGTTCCGGACCGGGGGCAATTACACACTGAAGGGTAAAATCAGAAGGTTTTAACTGTGTTTCGGTCATGAAACTAAATTATTTTTTAATACATCTTTACTATTATCACTGTCTCATATCGCTGTAAAGCTGATTACAAAATTGCCAATAATTACATTCCTTTTAAATATACTAGAAATAACGAGTGTCACATTGTGGTGGAGGTTACAACTCATGTAAAAAATGTTATTCATACATTTTTATCACTTTGTAAACGCCCTACACATATACTTTGTATGTTACACGATGCGTCTATTACAAAATTGGGAGATACACATCACATGCTTAAATATCTTGAGAAATGTTTCTCTAAATTGTACGTATTTCCAACAATTTCTTAGATATTTGTTCATTATTCGTATTTGGACAATCACTGAACTAATTGATAGCACATAACAACAGCAACCTTTTACTGGGAACTAAACTTCTGTAGCACCTACTCATTATTATTATTATTATTATTATTAGTCCACAAATAATTATAATAATAATAATAATTATTATTATTATTATTATTAGCCCACTAAAGAGACAGCTTACACTACACTCGTTCGTCCTCTGTTAGAATATTGCTGCGCGGTGTGGGATCCTTACCAGGTGGGATTGACGGAAGACATCGAAAGGGTGCAAAAAAGGGCAGCTCGTTTTGTATTATCACGTTATAAGGGAGAGAGTGTGGCAGATATGATACACGAGTTGGGATGGAAGTCATTACAGCATAGACGTTTTTCGTCGCGGCGAGATCTTTTTACGAAATTTCAGTCACCAACTTTCTCTTCCGAATGCGAAAATATTTGGTTGAGCCCAACCTACATAGGTAGGAATGATCATCAAAATAAAATAAGAGAAATCAGAGCTCGAACAGAAAGGTTTAGGTGTTCGTTTTTCCCGCTCGCTGTTCGGGAGTGGAATAGTAGAGAGATAGTATGATTGTGGTTCGATGAACCCTCTGCCAAGCACTTAAATGTGAATTACAGAGTAGTCATGTAGATGTAGATGTAGATGTAGATTATTATTATGTAGTAGTAGTAGTAGGACACAAAGCATTAGCAGCCTTAAGTCTTTCAGTTTCCGTCAGTTCAGAAGAGAGGAGTCCAATGATCAAGTGAGCTACAGACAACAGGCCTAATTATTGTGCACACATTTCAATTTGGTTTTTAAATGGGATGCAGAGTGTGGATGAAGTAAATGTCAGTAGGGAGAGAAGTGGTGTTTTTTTATAAGTGCCTATTTCTCATTGTGAATATCCGTCCTTTTCGAGGAGCAGTTGTAGGCAGCACTCATGATGGACTTAGAATTGCGTCATCATACCGTAAAGAAAAGGTTGTTTTACCCCTGGTAATAGTTTCAGAAAAGTTGTGAACCATTGACTCAGGTGACACCACGACGAGAGAGAGCAGACTTTGATTTCACAGATGCGAAAATATATGTTCTATCGAACATGATTCCTTAATTTTAGTTTTTATTTTGTTTCTACTTCTCATTAAAGTCACGGCAATTTTTCATGTCCCTGTCCCTAAATCTGAACTCTGACACATTCGTAGATAAGGAGTATTCAGAGAAGAAGGTAAACAAGTCAAAATAAAAAGGTTTTGAGAAAAACAGATATAAAGTTGTTCCTGCACAATTAATTACAGGAAGAAGTTTACAATATTTTTAAAACATCCGAATGGTAGAAGATTTTGTATAATACATTCCATGATTGATGAAGGGGAAGTTTAAGTGCTATTAAATGCCACCTTCAATTTTTATGAAGGAGGTGTAGTTCTTTTAGCAGTCTGGCATAATACCAGTATCTCACCACTCCAGATTCGATAAAAAATCTAATTCCCATGTATACAATGGCTTTAAATGTGTTAATTTGTTAAAATCATTGACGTTAAGCAAGTAAAACCTTTTATAGCTCTATTACTTTGGGTCTTTCACCAGTACACTAATGAAAAAGTTTAAAAAAAGCTTGAAATTATGCGTGAAGGCTTTTGGAAGTCAGTAAGCGATCTAATTCTGAAATACGGGTAACTGCGTAATATCCACGTCGTGGGTAACGCTGCCCCAAGACGTATACACAGTTCCTCAACTTAAGGCTTGACTTACTATGTAAGATCTTCAACGTAAGATCATGCGTATAATGGAAACTAGGCCACAATCCAGGGATAATTACTGTGTCAGTGGTGTTACCCTTCACAACAAACACTGAAACACTGTTTATTATATCTGTTGGACGATGTCAAGCTAATTTTGTTTGCTTCAGCTGGGGATGCCATTTGGGCTTGGTCACAATAGGCTAACATAAGGCTTCGATTGTTTTAATCAGACCTGAAGACGGTCATTTTGGACTGAAGGCGATAGCCTGTCAACAGTCATAGACTGGAATTAAAGAAACATATTGTACGGTCATTTTGGACTGAAGGCGATAGCCTGTCGACAGTCATAGATTGGAATTAAACAAACATATTCTCTACTTCATGGATCACCACATCTATTCACGTCTGTCTCTTTTCCGACTAGGACACACTACACAATTGAAATGGTTTTTCAACAGCGTTATGGAGCGAGGTTTCGCCTTGTAATGGTTCTTTATTTACGTGACCATCACGGCATTCAAACCCCAGCTCTCGATATCAGTAATATTGCACTACTTTTCTGCGAAGTAACAGACATATTTTGTGACAATATTCACATTTAGTTTTATTACTGTATAGGTTCTCCGATGTATTGATATATTATAGTGATATGGTTCTCGTGTGTCTTCATTTCTGTGAGACTGTCATAATCTTTGACGTACTTGTAACCGTTTTGGCGCGAAGGCGCAAAGAGCAGTTTTGGTTTCACTTTGCGGAAGTTAAGTTGTTATTTCGCTTTGTAAAAGAACAGTCATGTCTTGTGTTTGGTTAAAGTGGAAATTAAATATATGAAGATTGATACAAAACTGTTTTCTTGATGATGTGACAATTAAGAAGAAGTATATGTGAATTTATAAGAAGTTTAACAAAAATATGGATCGTGAACACCAAGTCAAAAATTATTTATTCCATACCATTTTTCTGACCTGGGATTGTTTGATCATTAAGAATGTCCTGAAAAACGCATTTGTTAGGTCTTGAAATATTTCTAAAATATAGATCTGGACCTTCTAGCAGTCAAAGTGGAATCACCCTAGAATCAACAAGATGAGCCATAACAACTTCGACGAAATCTGCGTGGGAATCCATTCAAGATAAGTGCCAAAATCAATGACTTTTTTCACAGTGACTTCATTATTTCCATTCTGACGCAACCATCCACGGTCAATAACTTTGTTGTTGCTCGATAAAGCGAACATATGCTGCCTGAGCAACATTATTAATCTGATTTATAAAGTACTTTGCAAGCGGTGGTATTGCTAGAGCCTCAAACAGAAAACGACGTACACACATCAACAAAAGTTCTCATGAGATTTTTCGTGCAGGGGTATTGCTGCTGTGACTGTCCCTGAACCGATCAGACGGTCACCCCTAACGTTGTTCGTAAACATACACACAGTTAGCACGAGCGCTTCCTACGGACAGAACGCCGCACTCTAATGAGTTGAAGCAATTCTGTTGATAGTAAAGCGCCAGTGAGGATGCATTAGGTACCTCTATGGAACAATACAGAGTCATCATGCCGCGAAGGACAATCGTGCCAAGCGATCGGCTCCACATCGTTACGTTACCTACCGGAGACTTGTCAACCACAGAAACTGTTCAGCGCGTGCAATCGTATCGAAGTGATGTGGTGCGGACAGGGGATATGTTCCAACTGGCAGCTAGTGATGAGAACTTCGCAAAAGCCACCCAAAAAGCGACAGGTGGATCGATATCTATGACGTAAGTCAAACGAACCCTTGGATGAGTGCTCCAGCACTGAATTCGGCATTCTAAGAGGCAACAGAGCGTCATGTATAGCATCAAACCGCTCCAGACAATTGCATGTGATCAATTTTCATTCCAGTAGATCATGGCGAGCAACATGTCGTACATCGGAACACCATGGACTCCATTACAAATGGGAAAAAAATTCATGCAAAATGGACGCCTCAGAATTGCCGTCAGGTGTTTCTTGTGGTCGAAACTCGGATCCGGTTGTCCCCTGATAATCGCAGACAAAGCCTTTAGAGACAACCCTCTTCTAACGAAAGGCTTCAACACGGTGTCTCACATTTCTGCAAGGCAGTGATGGAATAATGTTCCGGGGTGGCTTTAGATTGGGCCACAGTATACCTCTCGTGATTGTTAAGGGCAGCCTCCCTGTCATATGCTATAGGGACGATAATCTGCAACCAGTAGTGAAACTTTCCCGTGACCTCTATATCTCTTTTGTTACGCAACCTTCCTTTCTACAATAAACTATTAAATCTTTCCTTAGGATATCTATCTCTTGCTTAATAATAACAAATGAAATCATCCCTTTGAAATTTATTCTCTTTCTCAATCTTCGCTGCTTATTAAAAGTGATTTTCTGATTATTTTGACGAAACATAGAATGTGTCGTCGTCGTGGCCCTCAGTCGTTATCTGCAAAAACCCAAAACTGTTCCTTAACTTTTTTTTTTACTGTTACTGGATCGCCATCTGACTGCTACATCGCCGGCCGCGGTGGTCTCGCGGTTCTAGGCGCGCAGTCCGGAACCGTGCGACTGCTACGGTCGCAGGTTCGAATCCTGCCTCGGGCATGGATGTGTGTGATGTCCTTAGGTTAGTTAGGTTTAAGTAGTTCTAAGTTCTAGGGGACTAATGACCACAGCAGTTGAGTCCATAGGGCTCAGAGCCATTTGAACCATTTTGACTGCTACATCGAACTGCGACATGAACAGACTCACTCTGTCTTACTATACTCTATTAGCTGCTGGTGGGCTTTCATAATAAGTGGATGTATTTATTACCAAAGCTGACGTTATTCTTTAATAGCAAAGCTGACCTTATTCTTTACTTAATTTGACTTAAGTTACGTAATTCATAGTTAAACTTTTTCTTGACAACAATAAAATTTTGCAAAGTTTTACGTTGATGGTTTTTGGGATGGATTATAATTAGAAACGCAATATTGCTGTCAGAAAATAATTATATTCTGAATGAAATGATTTTATACAAACGCTCAAATGGGACATACTTTTTACAATAATTTTACAGCTAGCAATGCGCAAACATACCTTCAGTAGTCTTGAGTTTCTCAAAAAATTAGTTCAATAATATTAGTTCCTCTTATTATAATAGTTTGCTGATGTCTCTGTACATCCGTTTATAATCTCTTGGAAGTCATAGCTGGTGGCTGGCAGGCACACCGCTCCTCTCAACCTCTCGCTTCAGACCTGGTACCGACTCGCTTCACTTCTCGCTTACTACTGACTTCGTACGAACGTTAAAGTGCCGTTTCTCCTGCCAACAATGCTTTCTGGTGCAGACAATCCCTGCTACCATTACAAAATGTATCAATGCGCGGTCTTTCCTGCTCTTTTCTTAAAATGTAACTGTACACGATTTCTCCTGCCCTTTTAAAAATTATATCAATTTGCGGTCTCTCTTGTCAACAATACTTTGGTGCAGACATTCCCCAGTTATTTCCAACATGACAAATATTAATTATTCCTACTTACTCCTATTAATAACATCTTACATAAATTGTGATTTGACAATAGACAATAGATATATACACGTCTTACAATAGTGCTGCTGTATCGCCAACATTTTGGTGGAGTTTGATCTTGATGGATGACAACTCGCGGTCTCATTGTGCTGTACTCGTGAAGACGTTCCTTCAGCAGGCTAGTCTCACCTCAATGTAGTGGCCTGTCTGTTCTCCTGACCTGAACCCAACTGAACACGTAGGAGATCGATTAAAGTGGGCTGTTTTTGGAAGTAGACACCGACCATGTACTCAGTATTATTTCTGCAGAATCGCGGACAATTTAGACCACGGCTGACTTATGACCTCGTCATTGGTATGCCACGATGAATTCACGCCTGCATCGGAGCAGGGGTAGTTCTGAAAGTTACTGACGTTGCTTAAGAATTCTGTGGAAAATCCCCATGGGTAACAGACGATTTTTTCGTTACAGAAACTCGTGTTATTCTGATTTGGTGATCGGTCACGTTGCAAAAGAATACATATGCATGCCTCAGCGTCAGTTTTTAGAAATAAAGGAGTGATCCATTTGTCGGTGGGTATGCGTGTGCGTGCGGGTGTATACTGACTGTTAGAAAAAGAAAGAACGGGGACAGTGAGTGAAGGCGGCGGTGTGGTGACAGTCTGTCAGAGGCGGCGGGCGTACCCTTGACCAGCGCGGCGACTTGGCGGCTGGGTAACTTTCCGAGCGGCCACGCCTTGACCTCGGACGTTGAGCCCTCGGCTACGGCGGGCAGGACCGGTCTCCGGTACGGCGGATGGCATGTGGCATGTGTTGCCCCGCTGGGGCTTCCCGACTGTGACCAGAGCGGCGGGGCGTGCAGTGCGGGCAGTCTACCTCCCAACCGGCAGGCGCGCGGTGAACCGGGAGAGGACGAAGAGTCGAGTATTGTTACATACAGCACACCGACAGAAAAACAAATCGCAACGCCAAAAAACAATTAACGTAGAGTAACGAAATGTTTGAAATACATTTGGCTAGGCATCATATTAAAGTGATTAACACTACACGATCACACACGTAGGCGTGAGATAGTCCGTTGTAAATCTGAATTGCTGGTTCGTTTATAACCGTTGTTACTGCCAGAATGTAGAATACAAGAATGAAACGTACCTCCACTGTGTTGTGTAGTTGTCGTACGTCAGTTTTTGGCGTGAAGTTCAATGCCTGTTGTACTTGGTCGGTCAATACAGAGACGCTTAATGCGCTGCCGCTGGAGTTATCGCCCTATAATGTTCCATATGTGCTCGACTAGAGAAAAATCTGGTGATCGAGCAGGCTAAGGCAACATGTTGACACTCTTAGAACATGTTGGGTTGTAACAGAGGTATGTGAGCGAGCGGTATCATGATGGAAAACACCTCCCTGGGATGCTGTTCATGAACAGCGGCACAACTGGTCAAAACACCAGACTGAGGTACAAATTTGCAGTCACTGACAAAATTAATAACCAGCTATCATCAGAAAACACAACGGGCTTCCAGTGAGCTCTCGGTTGACACCAATGAAGTCGCAAAAGGAGATTGTTTTGGGTCAGTGGAAAGCTCACAACAAGGGGCCTGGCTCAGAGCTTTCCATAAAGCAACCGATTTGTAACAGTTCGTTTCTCCACTGAGGTGGCAACTGCTGCTAGAATTGCTGCTACAGTACGATGCAACAGAGCCGTATGCCGAATACGTTGGTCATCACTCTCAGCAATACTCCTTACGACCGTACATTCTCGTCACCACTGTTGCCAGCACTCATTTACAGCTGCTGCATAACTGCCAGGTGTTTCTGCAATATCGCAGAGGGAACATTCAACTCGATCAGATGACCTCGTTTAAAGTCGGTATGAAGATACGGGCGTCAGTTTATATACCTAACCTGTGTATCTTCGATTATCCATGTGTTACGGCTATCCAAGCAGTGTCGGGTCGTAATCAACCCTGATAGTCAAACCTAAAATGTAGCAAAAACATAGCCAAGTGACGTCTGTCTAAGTAATACGCTTTGTTCTTATTTTAAATTACGGTGACATGGCAAGAAAGGAGTTCTATGGACATATTCTTTATTTGAGGTGTCTTATGTGAAACTAAGCAAAGTAGAAATCACAAACTGAAAAGTCTGTCTGTATTTATATTTAGTGTTTAGTTATTAAAGAATTATCTGTCACTGCAGCTTCGTGAAGTTCATGGCTTTGTTATAAGGAATGTAATCTGTAAGACCGAAAATAAATGGACTTGTTACACTAAGCTCCTTATGGAATTATTAACTCAGAAAATCACAAAACTAGTGCAAGTAGGTTTCCTAAAGCTTCTAGAACAATTCTGCAAGTTTATTGTCTCAAGCGCAAGTGTACTCTTCTCTGGTAACATTCTAATAATGTTTATAACGCAGTATTTAGTGGAAATATTTTGTTACTCCTGAAGGCTGCTATTTCTCTGATGTAAAGTTATTTCATTTTTTCATATATAGTATACACTGCTCTTATCTCTAGTATCGGTTTATAAGATTAACCGGTGCATGAAAGAAATACACTCCTGGAAATGGAAAAATGAACACATTGACACCGGTGTGTCAGACCCACCATACTTGCTCCGGACACTGCGAGAGGGCTGTACAAGCAATGATCACACGCACGGCACAGCGGACACACCAGGAACCGCGGTGTTGGCCGTCGAATGGCGCTAGCTGCGCAGCATTTGTGCACCGCCGCCGTCAGTGTCAGCCAGTTTGCCGTGGCATACGGAGCTCCATCGCAGTCTTTAACACTGGTAGCATGCCGCGACAGCGTGGACGTGAACCGTATGTGCAGTTGACGGACTTTGAGCGAGGGCGTATAGTGGGCATGCGGGAGGCCGGGTGGACGTACCGCCGAATTGCTCAACACGTGGGGCGTGAGGTCTCCACAGTACATCGATGTTGTCGCCAGTGGTCGGCGGAAGGTGCACGTGCCCGTTGACCTGGGACCGCACCGCAGGGACGCACGGATGCACGCCAAGACCGTAGGATCCTACGCAGTGCCGTAGGGGACCGCACCGCCACTTCCCAGCAAATTAGGGACACTGTTGCTCCTGGGGTATCGGCGAGGACCATTCGCAACCGTCTCCATGAAGCTGGGCTACGGTCCCGCACACCGTTAGACCGTCTTCTGCTCACGCCCCAACATCGTGCAGCCCGCCTCCAGTGGTGACAGGCGTGAATGGAGGGACGAATGGAGACGTGTCGTCTTCAGCGATGAGAGTCGCTTCTGCCTTGGTGCCAATGATGTTCGTATGCGTGTTTGGCGCCGTGCAGGTGAGCGCCACAATCAGGACTGCATACGACCGAGGCACACAGGGCCAACACCCGGCATCATGGTGTGGGGAGCGATCTCCTACACTGGCCGTACACCTCTGGTGATCGTCGAGGGGACACTGAATAGTGCACGGTACATCCAAACCGTCATCGAACCCATCGTTCTACCATTCCTACACCGGCAAGGGAACTTGCTGTTCCAACTGGACAATGCACGTCCGCATGTATCCCGTGCCACCCAACGTGCTCTAGAAGGTGTAAGTCAACTACCCTGGCCAGCAAGATCTCCGGATCTGTCCCCCATTGAGCATGTTTGGGACTGGATGAAGCGTCGTCTCACGCGGCCTGCACGTCCAGCACGAACGCTGGTCCAACTGAGGCGCCAGATGGAAATGGCATGGCAAGCCGTTCCACAGGACTACATCCAGCATCTCTACGATCGTCTCCATGGGAGAATAGCAGCCTGCATTGCTGCGAAAGGTGGATATACACTGTACTAGTGCCGACATTGTGCATGCTCTGTTGCCTGTGTCTATGTGCCTGTGGTTCTGTCAGTGTGATCATGTGATGTATCTGACCCCAGGAATGCGTCAATAAAGTTTCCCCTTCCTGGGACAATGAATTCATGGTGTTGTTATTTCAATTTCCAGGAGTGTATATTATCTTTCTCAAATTCCATTTTGTAATAAGAGACAGCAGTAACTACATCCAGTTAATACAACAAACTTTTCCTAGACGTTCTTACATTCACACAATAAATAATTCGCATCATACTTTCTTGTGCACACATAACTGTTGCTTAGAATTACAAATTAGTCCAGTATATGACATTGTCAGACATTTTCTGAACATAGTCAGAGTGTGACCGATACCTTAATTTCACATCAGATGTAACCCTATGAGTTTAAAACACATTTTCATAATTTTCTGCATACGCGGCGTGGAAATCTGCATCTAAACCATACACAGTATGTATTTTAAAATATTAACGGCAATTAATTGTCTACATATCGTTTATTAATGCACAAGAAAATTCATTGGTAGCCCTTTCATACTTAATTTACTATCCAGTGCAGTATTTGTGTCATCTGCAAATAAAATCTGGCAATGTTATGCAAACAACAGAGTGAAGACATTGCTTAATAACTAATAGACCAACGTTTACCTCTGGTGAGTGTATCATGCATTAAATAAACATAAAAAATTAGTTTATAAGACCATTTATAATGACTGCATTACTGCTGAAGGTAGAAGATAAAAACAAGAATAAATATTTCATTTTCCCTAAAGTGTGGAACAGGTACCATCTTTCCTAATTTCACGTAATGGACAGACCCAGAGATCAGTCGAACAGGAAATGCTGTATATTGTTCCGATTATAGAAAACTTGCTGTGGGACAACACTCATCAAGATTTACGTTAAATTGTTTTACAAGGATAATAATAAACTACTTTTATTTAGTAGCTGATAAATCAGTATTGAAACATGGTGTTCATCATATAACTGACGTAACTGGTCGTTTAAAAAAGAAAATCTTCCTTAAATTTCCACAGGAAGTAATAATACAGTGAAATGATGTGTAGTATAAATAGCTACATCTACAAAACTTTTTTCTTCGTATGACATACAAACAAAAAATTTCTAAAGCTTCTACAGTCGTTTCACGTAGCACCCAGTCGCAGTAAAGAATATTCATTTCCTGAATAAAAGTCTGTCAATTGACTCTATTTCTTTTTCTTTTTTTCTTTTAACTTGCATTTGAATTCCATTTAAGAAATCTAAATACAGACAGTCGATGGACTTTTATTCATGAAACATACAAACAGTTTAAAAATAAGTATTTACCAGGTAAACAATCAGATATTAATAACCCCTTAACTGTCATGTTAATCGTGCTACCTAAAGTGGGATCCCAAATATTATCAGAAAAAGGAAAGACGTGTGGATAATGAGAGACATCTTTGACGCAAATGAAGACTGGAAACTAAAAAATCAGTACTGTAAATTTTGGAACCTTAATCACAAATTACAATACACGTAATATGTCGTTGCACAGTAATGTAGTCAAAAAACATCTGTCCTCCATCAATGAACGACGGACCTTGCCGTTGGTGGGGATGCTTGTGTGCCTCAGCGATACAGATGGCCGTACCATAGGTTCAACCACAATGGCGTCCCCGCACTCCAACCGCGTGCTGATATTGTCGACGCCGTAGAGCTGCTACTTCCATAGCTCTCGCAGTGGAGTTGAGACATGATGCGCGATGACGTAGGTCCCCGTTGGTGAATGGAAGACAGAAATGCGAACTCGTACTTTGGATGCTATTTCTGATTTAAGATTGAATGATTCATTGCCCGGATATGCAGTAGTTGTGAAATCTTATCTCATCCGCATCGTACACACCACCAATTGCGAGGAAACATTGTAATTATCAGTCTTCTCATACGTTGTTGGCTAGTTGCTATGGAGTTGTTGAACCTGTATGAAGCGAGATCCACAGATACTCTTTGATCACGTCTGAGTGAAACTACGCCGTAATGTTAAAAAAAAGTTCAAATTCAGATTAAATTGTCACTGCTGAACATTCGTTGGTTAACTATAATTGATTAAATCACTTAATAATGTAGTCCACCCTTGAAATTTCACTTGGAACGAACAGTTTATTGTTCCTTGGCCACTAAACATTTTATAACTTTTGCACCACACGCACACGCAGTTGGTTGGTAAAGTCAGTTCTACTAGAATTAAGTTACTTGACAATTACGACAACTTGACTCTTCAGTGTCATTGTATTATCTTCGTGAAGTTGTGCAATTGTGTCCTACTCGAAACTAATTAAGTGTAGTCCTTTGATATACTATCCACTCTTCTTTTAGTTCCAACTATTTGAACCCCAAGTCCAATCAATATTCACTAGTTTCGTCAATAAATTCAATTAACCCGTTATGCTCGGTTAAACACGTCTATCAGTTCCTGTCTCTGCTTAGAAAATCAGTTTCCGAAGTTCGTGAATCACATCACGCAAGAAACACTTCTAAACGCAAAACAATCTCATCGCGTTCGTACTCCCCATAACTAAGACAAGAATTGTTCTCGCACGTCTTTACAGGACGAGAGCCAGCAAGCGACTTCCTCTGTGAAAGAGTATAGTAGGCGCATTGAATTTCTTCGTTGCGCTTACAACTCTCTTCCACATAAGTTATCTCTGACTAACATCACCTTGGACTTAGCTTTCAAGATATTAATTGCAATTATCACTTGGATATTTGTCCATTAATTAAATCTGAGGTTTCTTCCCCCTCTTTTCATAACAAAAACTTTCAGTGATGTATAATGTTGTTGTTATCAAAACTTCTTGGTGTTAGCTTATAGGCAAAGATGTCGTATGAGCCAAGATAACTCTTCCCTACTTCATATTATGATACTCTGTCTTAATTGACTTTAAGGGGTTCCTTGAGGTGTTATAGTATCTGTTGAGAGGCCAAACAAGCGTGTGGTTCTTCTACTAAGAGAGGTAGGTTAGAAAATATAGAAAGGGAAATTACTGAAGTTCGGTGGCAGAAGGAACAAGACTCCTGGTCAGATGAATGCAGGGTTATAAATACGAAATCAAATAACGGTAATGCAGGAGTGGGTTTGATACGTCCCCTTAGAAAAATTAATGAATTACTGTGCTGGAAAACCTCTTACGTTATTTGCTTTTCAAACAGCTGAGCAAAACTGAACGTACTCAGATATTTCGCTCCTTACCTATTCTGATCAACACTGACACACAATATTTTTAGCGCAACGCAATCTGACTTTCAATAATCCCTACAAAAGAATGGCCCTTACTCACATTAACCTATACCTTTCACAAATCACTTACCTCACAAAAATCTTGGTTACTCGAACTACTGAAATACAGCGGGCGCCATTACTGCCAGCTAAATAAAAGATTCAAACTACTGAAGGCACTAACTACTGATAGGCAAAGTTAGCAAATGAAAGATTTCGATAGAGAACAAACAATGTATTTACCTTAATAGTGTTCAAAAGTCATAATATATACAGTTCACGACATCCAGTCTTACAAATTTACTGTCTCTGATGGACACACGTCCAGATCATCCGCTCTCAAAACTCCGCCATTTCTTTCCCCACATCCACTACTGCTGGCGGCTCACCTTCAACTGCGCAACACTACGCGCTGTTAACAGCCAACTGCCCAACACTACAATAGCGAATATTACAACAATGCTACACCATACAGCCAGTGATTTTCATACAGAGCGCTACGTGGCGTTACCAATATAAAAACTTAAACAGCCTACTTACAGGTTTAATAATGAATAAAAAATCAGGAACGTGGATAAGCTGCTACAAACAGTAAATTCAACGCATTATACTAGCCAAGATAGACACGAAGCCCACGCCTACCACAGTACTACAAGTTTATATGCCAACAAGCTCCGCATATGAAATGATTTAAGAAATGTAAGATGCGATGAAAGAAATTATTCAGATAGTTAAGGAAGGCGAAAATTTAGTAGTCGTAGTGGAATGGAATGTGACTGTCGGAAAAGGAAGAGAAGAAAAAGTAGTAGGTAAATACGGACCTGGGTTAAGAAATGAAAGACGAAGCCGCCTGGTAGAATTCTGCACAGAGTGTAACTTAATCATAGCTAACACTTGGTTTAAGAAACAAGAAAGAAGATTGTATGCATTGAAGAGGCCTGACGACACTAGAAGGTTTCAGATAGATTATATATTGATAAGACAGAATTAAATTGTAAGACATTTCCAGGGGCAGATGTGGACTCGAACCACAATTTATTGGTTACGAAATGTAGATTAAAACTGAAGAAACTGCAGAAAGGTAGTAATTTAAGGAGATGGCACCTTGATAAATTGAAAGAATCAAAGGTCGTAGAGAGTTCCAGAGGAACCATTAGGGAACAATTGACAAGAAAGGGGGAAGGAATATAGTAGAAGAAAAATGGGAAGCTCTGAGACATGAAATAGAGAAGGCAGCAGAGGATCAAGTAGATAAAAAACGAGGGCTAGTAGAAACGCTTGGGTAACACAGGAGATACTGAATTTGACCGATGAAAGGAGAAAATATAAAAACGCAATAAATGAAGCAGGCGAAACGGAATACAAACGCCTCAAAAATGATACCGACAGGAAGTGCAAAATGGCTAAACAGGAATGGCTAGCGGACAAATGTAAGACGTGGAAGTATGTATCACTAGGGGTGAGATAGATGCCACCTTCAGGAAAATTAGAGAGACCTTTGGAGAAAAGGGAGCCACTTGTATGAATATAAAGAACTCAGATGGAAAACCAGTCCTAGGCAAAGAAGGGCAAAACGGAAAGATTGAAGGAGTATGTAGAGGGACTATACAAAATGAAATGTACTTGATGGCAATATTATGAAAATGGAAGAGGACATAGATGAAGATGAGATGGGAGATATGATACTGCGTGAAGGATTTGACAAAGCACTGAAAGACCTAAGTCGCAACAAGGACCCGGGAGTAGATAACGTTCCATAAAAAGCCTTGGGAGAGCCATCCATGACAAAATGCTGGGGTAACATTTGATGTGTAAGATGTATGAGAAAGACTAAATACCGTCAGACTTCAAGAAGAGTATAATAATTCCAATTACAAAGAAAGCAGGAGCTCACAGGCGTGAAAATTACCGAATTATCAGTTTAATAGTCACTGTTGCAAAACACTAACACAAATTCCTTACAGACGAATGGAAAAACTGGTAGAAGCCGACCTCTGGAAAGATCAGTTTGGATTCTATAGAAATGTGGAAACACGTAAGGCAATATTGACCCTACGACTTGAATTGTAATAAGGTTAAGGAAAGTCAATAGTACGTTTAAAGCATTTGTAGAATTAGAGAAAGCTTTTGACAACGTTGACTGAAATACTTTCTCTCAAATTTTGATGGTGGCAGGGATAGAATACAGGGAGCGAAAGGCTATTTACAATTTATACAATTCAGCAGTCACATGAGTCGATGGGCACAAGCAGTGGTTGAGAAGGGAGTCAGATGGAATTGTAGCTATTAAATCTATATATTGAGCAAGTAGTAAAGGAAACGAAAGAAAAGTTTGGAGTAGGAATTAAAATCCAGGGAGGAGGAAGAAAAACCTTGAGGTTTGCCAGTGACATTGTAATTCTGTCAGAGATAGCAAAGGATTTGGAAGAGCAGTTGAACGGAATGGACAGTGTCTTGAAAGCAGGATATAAGACGAATATCAACAAAAGCAGAATGAGGATAATGGACTGTAGTGGGATTAAATCAGGTGATTCTGAGGAAATTATATTAGGAAACGAGAAAATTGAAGTAGTAGGTGAGTTTTGCTGTTTGGCCAGCGAAGTCGAAATAGAGGGGATATACTCGTAGAATGTAGACTGACAATGGTGAGCCGTAGTTGTGTCCGGCTCATCGAAAAGCGCGTCAGGTGGAGTGCTTTAACTTCGCGTCTAGTGCCTGCGATGGCGTTTTCGGTTTGGCGCGCTGTTTGGATCGCTACCGCCCTCTGGCGGGAGGTGGAGCAAGTGTACGGTCGCGTGACGATCTAGGGGTACGTACTGGGCGCCACCACCGACAAGGTGGTGGCGCGAGTGGGGCCCTGTTGTTGGGGGTCGTCAACTGCTCGCCACGTGCTTTGCCCGACCTCAGGGCTGTCAGGGGGGTAAGTCTGCCTTACCCGCATGTACTTGGCTTGTGAAGCTTAGAAGCCGTGGAGCAGGAGATCAGAGCGTGGGACCGTATATCTTATCGGCCGTTGAAAGCACTGGCAGCGGTTGGCTTTGACGAGCATTTGGAAGTGCAACGTGTTCCCGGCGCTGTGGTGGAGTGTGAGAAGTTGAGTACTGTTTTTATGTAACAGAGTTATATATAGGGGTTTTCCAAGTTCTAGTTAAGTGCATGAGTTTCTTCACCAGTGGTATTGTTGAGGTCTTCCCACCACAGTTTTCGTTTGCCTGTCCGCGGGAATGTTGTAATTGCTTCTTTGTGGAGCCGTTTCATTCACACCTCGATAGGGTAATTTAGGGTCGGTGCCGCGTGTCTCTGTGGTTCTGAAATGTGCAGGAACCGCCCTTGCTACATCTTCTGGTTTTGGGTAACTCGGGAAGGGGGTGGCTTGGAAGTTTTAGGGCTGATCTGCTGTGGCCCTGTAGACCACCAGTTACTATCCGCCTATTGTGATTTGGGCGCCTTTACACGTGTCACTCCCTTACCGAGCTAAGGAAAATTTTGTTTGGGGAACTGCCTTTAATGTGAAGATTTGTGTGCTGGTTTATTTACATTTACCTTGTAACAACTGACAGGTGTAATATAAGTTATTTAATTGGCAAGGGACAACTATTTTAATTTAAGTACAAACTAGCTACTTCAAAGTAAATTTTTTTTTTTGGAGGAATTGAAATCTTATTATTGGGAAGTTGTTAACGTCATACCTTCCAATCTCCTTTTCATAAAGGAACTTTGTCCGCTATTGGAAATTGTTTTTGGAATTGTTTTCTTAAAAAATGCCAGACTAAAAAATTTATTATTGAGAAGATTTTTTAAAATAAAATGGAAGTGTGTGTTACTTCATTGGCACCTCCTGGCCCCTACTTTCACGATAACGTTTTGGAATAACATGTGTGCTTGAGTCGTTGTTTGTGAACCGCCCTAATTGACGGTTCATTTGGCAAGCAAAGCTTTTCTGACGAAGAGAACTTTGTTAACATTGAATATATATTTGAGTGTCAGGAAGTCATTTCTGAAAGTATTTGTATGGAGTGTAGCAGTTTGTTGAACTGAAACATGGACGCTAAACACTTTAGACAGGAAGAGAATAGAAGCTTTTGAAATGTGCTACAGAAGATTAGATGGGTACATCACGTAAGTAATGCAGAGGTGCCGAATAGAATTGGAAAGAAGAGGAATTTGTGGCACAACTTGGCCAAAAGAAGGGACAGGTTGATAGGATACGTTCTGAGGCATCAAAGGATCACTAGTTAAGTGTTGGACGGAAGCATAGAGGTAAAAATCGTAGATGGAGAGCAAGAGATGAATACACTGAGTATATGCAGATGGATGTGAGTTGCAGTAATTACTCAGAGATGAAGAGGCTTGCACAGGATATCATGGAGAGCTGCATCAAACCAGTCTTTGAACTGAGGACCACAATAATAACCAAAAACAATCAATATGAACTGAGATTAATTTTGCCATAAGGATTTTTTGGAGGCTACTTGGCTTATAAAAATGACTGTTAAACGCTAAACAAAAACAATATTAAGCGTGCAGGAACTATAGAGAAGTATGATTTAAGGTGATAAGAATAAGAGTACTAAGAGGGAAAAAGCATTTTGATACTACAAGCGATAGACCGATATACATCAAAGGTCGGAAGTTGTCAGTAAGAGGAAAACAATTCAACGGCCGTGGAGTTTCACCAGATAATTTTTATATGGCACACATGCTTAAAAAGCCTAAACACACGTCCCAGAAAGAATTAACTTCGATATATATCCATAATTGTTGATGTCTTACGCTATGGGGTAATGAAGACAACAGATCATAACATACGATACTGATTGCAATTGTACGGAATAATGGACACAACACTGGCAAGTACATGCTTTATTATGTTTTCATATTATATATATCTTGCGAGGCTGTTTCAGAACTCTCACAATTTATGACATTAGCAATTCAAATGTGTTCAGTAAATGTTTATTCATGAACAAAAAGACGTTGACGAGACCTTAACCGACATTGTTCGCGAGACAAAACTCGTTAGCTAAAATGAAGACTTGAGTTGCACGAGCGGCCGAGGACGCTAACAGCTGTTAACACATACGCTCAGATATCACGCACAAAATCTCACGAAATTCCAATGTCAACAAGTTTAATTCTTCTCGATCTATTATCTTATACAGTCCATTAAAATATAAATAGACGAAAATAGTGAGAAACGTAAGTGGATTCCACGCATATCTAGCTGAATTTGATAATGCACACTTGTGTAGTCCGACAAATTAAAATTTAAAATTCTGGTACGGGAATAAATTTTATCAGAAACATTTGATCTATAAAGCATTCCATCCTCTCAGTAGCATTTATTTATTGTTTTCTTTTTTTCTTTACTACTGTGCATCTGTTCATGTTACTCACGTATAAAATTACAGAACATCAATGCGTAAGTGGCATCCGTAACTGCTGACACCAATATGAACAAGAGTTTAACAGTGCTGGCTGGCTGCCCATGGTGAGAGAGAGACAGACAGACAGAGACAGACACCCACCCACACCCACCCACACACACACACACACACACACACACACACACACACACACACAGAGAGAGAGAGAGAGAGAGAGAGAGAGAGAGAGAGAGCTGGCTTTTGCTGCCTAGCAGGCAGAAATGGAGTATTGCAGTCGCGTTTGTGAATGTACTATTGGTGTTCCTCTAAATAATGTTTATATGGGATATTTGCACCCGAAGTCTACGGATAGCGTCTCTGATTAGTATTCGTAACGTCTTCGATCCCATGTACAAGCCCATTACGACTCAAATTTTCAATAAAAATCATAAGCAGTGGCGGCCGAATACTTCAGGCATAAAAAGTCACCCTCATTCAGCCAACGGCCTTGTCAAAGAGGTTAGAGGAGCGGATAGAGGTTCACGGCGCTCTCTTGCAGTTTGGGTGGGAAACTGCTCCTAAAGGGGAAAGAATCTGCAATGATCAACGGCATGGGGATGAAGGAGGCAATGGAACTATTCCATTAAAGTCACATATGTGTATCCACAGGGCATGTGGCCTGCAATTGAAGAAATGTCGTGATGATCTTTCCATTGGCAAAATATGCTTCGTATCTGCGGGAGGGGATTGCCAAGGGGAAGGTCACCATGAGAAAAAGATTGAATAACAAACGAAAGGATAACATTCAACGAGTCGGGGCGTGGAATATCCGACATTTGAACGTGGCAGGGAAGCTAGAAAATCTGAAAAAGGAAATTCTAAGCCTTAATCTGGGTAGAGCGGGAGGCGTTAAAGTGAAATGGAAAGAAGATAAGGATTTCTGGTCTGATGAGTATAGGATGATACCAACAGCAGCAGAAAATGGTAGAATGGGAGTAGGATTCGTTATGATTGGAGAGGTTGGGCGGAGAGTGCGCTACTGTGAACAGTTCATTCTCATCAGAAGCGACAGCAAGCCGACACCGTCAACGGCAGTTCAGGTACACATGCCGACGTCGCAAGCCGAAGACGAAGAGGCCGAGAAAGAGTATGAGGACGAACGGGTAATTCGCTACATAAAGGGAGAAGAAAATGTAATAGTGACTGGCGGATTGGAATACGGTTTAGGGAGAGAAACGGAAGAAAGGGTATGGGGAGAATATGGGCTTGGTATTAGGAATGAGAGAGGAGAAAGATTGAGTTCTGCAGTAAATTTCAGCTAATAATGAAAAATTCTCTGTTCAATAATCATAAGATGAGGAGGTATATTTGGAAAAGACCAGGACATACGAGGAGATATCAGGTAAATTGCACCATGGTCAGGAAGAGATTCTGAAATCAGATACTAGATTCTAAAATGTACCCAAAAGTAGATGTACTGTAGACGCAGGAAAAATTTAGTAGTGCTGAAGGTTTGGATGCAGTTTAAGAGACAAGTCAGGAAGAATCAATGTGCAAAGAAGTGCGATATGCAAGTACTAAGGAATTCTAAGATACGCTAAAAGATCTCTAAGGTTATAGATATTGCGTTAAGGAATAGCTCAGTAGCTCAGTAGGTAATTCAGTTGAAAAGAGATGGACAACTCTAAAATGGGCAACCACAGAAGATGGAAAGAAAAACAGAGATACAAAGAAGGTTACTGGGTAACAGAAGAAATAATTCAGTTGGTCAATGAACGAAGGAAGTACAAAAATGTTCAGGCAAATACAAAAATACACGTATACAACCCACTTAGAACTGAAATAAGCATGATGTGTAGAAAAGCTAAGACAAAATGGCTCCATGAAATCGAAAAAGTAATGAATGTCGGAAGGACTGGTTCAGCACAAAGAAAAGCCTAATCAGCCTTTGGCGAAATTAAGGGCAAAGGTGGTAACATTAGAAGTGCAATGGGAATACCACTGTTTAATGCACAAAAGAGGATAGATGGAATGAGCACGCCGAAGGCCTCTATGACGTGACAGAAGAGGAAACAGGAGCCGATGTAGAAGAGATAGGGGTTTCAGTATTGGAATCAGCGTTTAAAAGAGCTGTGGGAGAACTATGATTAAATGGGGACAGCAGGGATTGATAACACTCAATCAGAATTTATAAAATAACTTAGCTAAGTGGCAATAAAACGACTGTTTCCGTTGGTACGTAGAATGTATGAGTCTGGCGATACAACATTCGGAAAAACTTTTTTCGTCCACACAATTCCAAATATTGCAAGAGCTGACGAATACGAGAATTATCGTACAATCAAATTGACAGACCCTGCATTCAAGCTGCTGTCAAGAATTATATATAAAAAATGGAAAAGAAAACTTACGATGTATTACGCGATGATCAGTTAGACTACAGGAAAGGTAAAGGCACCAGAGAAGCAGTGCTGCCGTCTTAGTTGATAATGGAAGTATAGGATTTTTAGACCAGAAAAAAGCATTCGATAATGTAAACTGGTGCAAGATGTTTGAAATTCTGGGGAAAATAGAGATAAGCTGTAGGGAGAGACAGGTAATACACAATACGCACAAAATCCAAAAAGGAACAATTAGAATGGAAGACAAAGATCGAAGTGCTCCGATTAAGAAGGGTGTAAGACAGGGATGTAGTCTTTCATCCTTTCTGTTCAATCTGTACATCGGAGACTCAATTATGGAAATAAAAGGAAGTTTCAACAGTGGAAATAAAATTCAAGATGAAAGGTTATCAATGATATTATTCACTGATATTGCTTTCTTCAGTGAAAGGGAAGAATTATAGGATCTGCTGAGTGGAATGACACTATTGAGTACAGAGTATGGACTGAAAATAAACCAAAGAAATGCGAAAAAAAGCAAACTAGTGCTGTAAAAAAGAGCATTATTGGCCAAGAGAAGTATACTAGTATCAAAAATTTGTCTTAATTTGAGGAAGAAAATTTTGTGAATGTACGTTTGTAGCACAGCATTGCATGGTAGTGAAACACGAACTGTACGAAAACCGCAAAAGAAGACAGTCGAAGTATTTGAGATGTGGTGCTACAGAATGATGTTGAAAGTTTTATGATCTGATAAGGTACGGAATGAGGAGATTCTCCTGAAAATCGACGAGGAAAGGAATGTACGGAAAACACTGACAAGAAGAATGGGCAGGATGGTATGACAAGTGTTGAGAGATCACGAAATAACTTAGGTGGTAATAGAGGGAGCTATAGGGGGAAGAACTGTAGAGGAATACAGAGACTGGAATGAAACCTACAATTGTGGATAAAGGAATGTAAAGCGAAAGGTTAGGGCCCATATACCAGCACGTGTCATTTCCTGTTACTACCTTATTGACATAAATACCTCTGAAACACGTAGGCCTTTCGCAAACGCAAATTCAGTATATTATAACACAGATTGAGTAAAATATGAGATCTGACTAATAGCACAATGAAGACAGGTAGGCCTTGGTTAATAAGACTTGTAGGTAACCCAAATTATGAAATAGCTCTTAATTTAATGAAATGGGAAGAGGCGGTCCATCAATAATAACAGCTTCAGTGAAGCAAAATTACCAAATAGGAAACAAGCAACAATTAGAGCAGCTTCAGTTAAGTAAGATTACCAAACAGAAAATAGGCAGGGCGCCAATGATAACAGCTTCAGTTAAGTGAAATTACCAAATAGAAAACAGGCAGGCCTTCTTTAATAACAGCTTCATTTAGGTAAAATTACCAAACAGAAAACATGAAGACCTTCAAAGACAACAGCTTCAGTTAAGTGAAATTGCCAAATACCAAGAGGCAGAAAATCAATAATAACGGCTTTATTTAAGTAAGATTACCAAATAAAAAAACAGGCAGGCATCCAGTGATAACAATTACCAAATAGATAACAGGTAGACTTTCTCTAATAACAGATTCAGTTAAATGAAGTCACCAAATAGCAAACAGGTAAGCTTTCTTTAGTAACAGCTTCAGTTAAGTTAAATTACCTAACAGAAGCCGGGCGGGGTGGCCGAGCGGTTCTAGGCGCGTCAGTCTGGAACCGCGTGACCGCTACGATCGCAGGTTCGAATCCTGCCTCGGGCTTGGATGTTGGTGATGTCCTTAGGTTAGTTGGGTTTAAGTAGTTCTAAAATCTAGGGGACTGATGACCTCAGATGTTAAGCCCCATAGTGCTCAGAGCCATTTTGAACCTATCAGAAAACAGGCAGGCCTTCAATGACAACAACATCAGGTAAGCAAAATTTCCAAGTGCAAACAGGAAGGCCATCAACAATAACAGCTTCAGTAAAGTAAGACTACCAAACAGAAAACAGGTAGGCCTTAATGAACAACTGCTTCAGTTAAGTAACAAAGAGTTTGAATTGCCTCCTTACAAAGCAGATAGGAAAGACAAGACAAATTACAAGGAGAGGACCGGCCGTCCAAGGCTCCTTTCGTTGTATATATTCCCCGGAAAAAGAAATATTAGCACAGCAACGTTAATTACGTGATGGCAACACTAACTAACCAAACGGTATATCCGCGTAATTGCAAGATACCGCCTCTATTACGACGGTGAAACGTCCGAAAGAAAACTAGGCTGCCAAACCCAATTACCTAGCCTTGGAAATTGCAAATTTTGAGACCCAGGCACCTCCTAAGCCAATATAATTAACAGAGCAATGACGTCAGCAATGCCCGAAGGTATCTCGAAACCGGAATGCGGCTGTATTGCAAGAGAAGGTATTTATCTGGTGTTCGAACGCGTTTGGCAGGGAGTTCGGCTAAAACCCCACCATCTAGATACTGCGTGACGCTGTGGGCGTCCGGCCGCAGGATAGAAGAAACACGTTATCTCTCCGGCTCAGAGAACATCATCGGCCCACACAGTTTAAGATATCCTGTTAAAAAACAAACCAAGGCCAGTAACGACTCATGAAAACCAAGATCAACTAAGAAACCGCAATGATCGCACAAGACCTATGGGTAACAATAAGAAAATAACAGTTAAGACCTCAAAATTCAAAACTTAACTTAAGTTCACGAACTGAAGCTGAAGCTTGCCGGTTCCAAGGGGGCCCAGAATTCAGCACAGCGAAACTGTCTTCAACTCTGTCACTAGTGTGCCACATCCCAGAGCTGTCAGGCCAGGCTGCGCACAAAGACGGCACTCTAAGTCAGCCACGAATTCAAATCGGCCCACAAAAATGCCCATAAACCACTCGCTAGACTCCGTGCCCAAAAAGCTTGCTCAAGTGCTCGCTTTACTCGCCGGGAGGACCTCTTACACCGTCGTGTTCGCTCATTTATCACTCACCAGCTCACCATGACACAACACGCCCCATCTCCGTCAACAATATCTTAGTGGCATCAAACCAGAGGGACATCGCATGACAAAAAAATGGTGGTTCAAATGGTTCTCAGCACTAGGGGACTTAACTGCTGAGGTCATCAGTCCCCTAGAACTTAGAACTACTTAAACTTAACTAACCTAAGGACATCACACACATCCATGCCCGAGGCAGGATTCTAACCTGCGACCGTTGCGGTTCCACGTTTCCAGACTGAAGCGCCTAGAACCGCTCGGCCACACCGGCCGGCCATCGCATGACAGATCGAGCTAGTGCCGCCAGGAATTCGAAAGGTGAGACCAGCAAGCCCGACACGGTTGATGGAAGATATCCAACGAACAATTGAAGACGTAGGCTGTGAATGCTACTCTGCGATAAAGAGGTTGACACAGGAGAGGAATCCGTGGCGGGCCGCATCAAACCAGTCAGAAAAGGGGGTGTTTATTAAGGAGATAACTACTAGTATGGCCAACAATATTCTGTTACACGTTGTCAATTCGTCGTGTATTAAACAACGTGTATTAGGTGTGCGGTATTCCAAGAAGAATTTGACACATCTTCCAGTGATCGCTGAAAGACTTAAGACGGAACAAGGGCCCCATGTTGCGTGCAGGATATATATCTCGAGAAATACACTTAAACTTCAAGAACAGTGTAATAGTTCCAATTCTAAAGAAGATAGGCGCTGACTCGTGTGACTATTAGCTAGCCATCAGTTTAATTAATTATGATTGGCAAATACTGACATGAATTATCTATAGAAGAAAGGAAAGTGTGATAAAAGCCGAACTCGTTGAAGATTAGTTTCGGTTCTCCAGAATTTTAGGAACACACGAGTCAATACTGACACTACGACTCATCTTAAAAATGGTTGAAGATGGGCACTCTTACATTTATAGCACCTGCAGATATAGAGAAAGATTTTGATAATGCTGACTAGAACATACTCTGGAAATCCGAAGCCTGTAGGGATCAAATACAGGTAGTGAAAGGATGTTTCTACTTCTTGCAGACACCAGACTGTGCTTCTAAAATGCGAAGGACATGGAAGGTGTAGCTCTGAAGATAGTACTGCAGAATTGCAACCTATACCCAATGTTATTCTATTTGTAAGATGAGCAAGCAATAAGCGATACAAGAACAGATTTTAAAAGGAAAGTTGGGAAAGCAGAAATAAAAATATTTGAGGTTTGCTGGCGGCATTATAAGTCTGTCAGTGACAACAGAATTCTTGGAAGAGCAGTTGAACAGAATGGACAGTGTCTTGAAACGAAGTAATAAGATGAGAATCAACAAAAATAATACAAGGATAATATGAGGAGTGTTCAATAAGTAACGCAACACATTTTTTCTCGGCCGATTTCGGTTGAAAAAAATTGTATAATTTGTTTTGGGGTATCATGAAATATTCCTGCTTCAGTCCCTATGGTTCAAATGGCTCTGAGCGCTATGGGACTTAACATCTACGGTCATCAGTCCCCCAGAACTTAGAACTACTTAAACCTAACTAACCTAAGGACATCACACAACACTCAGCCATCACCAGGCAGAGAAAATCCCTGATCCCGCCGGGAAGCGAACCCGGGATTCAGTCCTATAGTTTCATGAAGTCCGATTGGGGGCGGTGACATAAGTAGCCTTTAAAATGGCGTCTGTAACGGAGGTGCATTCCAAGCAGAGCTGTCATCGAGTTCCTTTTGGTGGGAAACTAGAGCACTGCAGATATTCATAGGCTCTTACAGAATGTCTGCGGAGATCAGGCAACAAAAGCTTGGTGAGTCATTAGACGATGCCTGTGTCATCATCGACCTGTCCGATCTCCCGCGTGCGTGCCAGCCGCACACGGCTGTGACTCCTGCAATGTTGGAACGTGTGGACACTCTCATTGGCGTTTGTAACGGAGGTGCATTCCAAGCAGAACAGTCATCGAGTTCCTTTTGGTGGGAAACTAGAGCACTGCAGATATTCATAGGCTCTTACAGAATGTCTGCGGAGATCAGGCAACAAAAGCTTGGTGAGTCATTAGACGATGCCTGTGTCATCATCGACCTGTCCGATCTCCCGCGTGCATGCCAGCCGCACACGGCTGTGACCCCTGCAATGTTGGAACGTGTGGACACTCTCATTCGAGGTGATCACCGGATCACAGTAAACACTTCGCTGCAGAGCTGGATGTCTCTGTGGTAGAGCTGACACACGTATCCACTAGTTGGAGTACTTAAATTGCTTGTGCGTTACGGGGCTGACCACGACATTTTTTGTCAAACATCTTCACAGGCGAAGAGAGATCGGTTCATCACTTCGAACCGGAAACCAAAAGGCAGTCCATGTGCTAGAGTCACACCACCTCTCCACAGAAGAAAAAGTTCAAAGCTGCACCCTCAGCAGATAAAGTCATGGCGACGATCTTCTAGGACTCTGATGTCCTCCTTCATAGAGCAACGATCAACTCGGAAATGTATTGAGGTCCAACTGAAGAAAGGACTTCATTGTGTTTTTCGGCACAAAAATGTAAACGAACTACTCCTTCTCCATGACAACGTAGGGCGTCACACAAGTTTGTGGACCCACGAGGAGCTCAAAAAACTTCACTGGACTTTTTTTGCCTGTTTTCAATATTTTAGGACAGGTGCACTGGATTATTAAGTGTCGAAACTGCAATGGAATCATTTTAATTTCTACCGATCGTTCAACGTTCGTCACCCGCTGTGTGAAGACAGGAAGCGAACACCGTCTCGGTGGTGATGGAGCTCTGGGTCTTAGCCCATCCCCAGGCAGACCTCCTGCAAGAACGGGTGAAGAGGCTTGAACCCATGCCAAACGTGCAACAGGCTGCTACAGGATTCCTGAAACTAAAACCACAATTACTACCGTCGTTGTGGAAGTAACTTAGCGGAAACTTAGCAGCGGGATTGACAGCTTAAGCTTGCAGCGAACCGTTAAAATTTCTTATCGGCCGTTTTTAGCCCTATTGGTCGTGGCTCATGCCCGAAGTTAGCTCCACGATAAGTATAAATATCAAGGAACAAGAAAAGGTGCAAAGCAACTTCAATGTTAGGGTAAGGCTTTAACCATCAAACACGTAAATTGAGGCAAAACTGGGTCAAGACTTAGAAACAAGGTTCCTGGAACTCAACAGTCTCCAAGAGAATGAATTCTAAATTAACCCAGCAGGGGTTAGCAATAAAGCTTTTAAAACTTACAACACTAAATATAATACTGCTCAAGCTCAATGAGCAGTACATTCAAACAATAAGCCGTACTCTCAAATAAGCCATACTTTCAAAGGGCCACAACAGCAGTGCAGTAGCTTAACCTTAACGGGGCGTAGCCACGCAAGCAAGGCCGAACACTGGCCAAGATGGAACCGTGAGGACGTAAAGTCGCTGCGCAAAACAACGTTACGTAATCCTGTACGACCGCACCCAGCTCATCAGTTGCGATCAAGCACTCTTACTTAAAATTTACTAACTGCAGTGGTGCACCACTTTACTGTTCTACAGAAGCGAAGCATGCTACTTCAAAGAACACTCTCTGTAACACAACCACTCCAAAGGGCAACGTACACACTTCACAATAAAAACTTCACAGTCAGCTGAAAGGTACAAAGCTATTAAGGCCCTGATCGTACAACGCCCTGCACTGCCATGACATTGTGATCACATAACGCAACACAGGGATGTCTCAACTGTCCATAGTACAATATTCAGTTTTCTAAAACACAGCGTACCCAAGTGACAGACCACCAGCACCTCCCCCTTTCGGGTTACATCAACAGCAGCAACTAGATACGAACTGTCCAGAATCGCTACAGCCAAGAACGCTGAATAACGATGCTTCTATCAGCCTACGATGACAACTGAGTTCCGTTCCAACAGTCAAAACTGTTGCCACCAAAGTTTCCGTCGGTGGCAATCCTTACAAAATTTCACAACGGCCTCACCACACCACAACAACCCAACGAGAATTAAACGCAGCACCTCTAGGATGCAGCAGCTACTACGTAACAGTTGTTTCCGTCACTTTACTTTGGTAGACATGCTTTTGTAGTTCTCCTTTGTAAGAAGAAGGTTATCAAGCACAGCTGTTTTCAGAAACAGTCCTTGCAGTAAATAACAACGGCCGCACCAAAAAATAAGGCAAAGAAACTGACACGTCACACACAGCTGAAGAACAATGCTAAAAATTCGCATTCGTTATTGGCACTTTAATACAATACAAAACCACCATGATACTAAGGATCAAATGCAGTTGTCTTAGCCAGTTCTCGTAGTCAAACACAGTGACAACACCACACAGCTTCTTACCGTCGCCGTGTTCTGTCTGCGATACCTTTGCAGGGTAGAAATATACGTTACAACGACACTATTCGCCTCTCAACCGAACCCGACCTGCAACATTGAAGAAAGACAATGGGAACGATCAGCCAAGCCTAACTACAAATCCCTTGGCTATGACTTACTCTCCCCAGTGTCATGACTGAATCCGACCAACAAGTATAACGACGAACAGCAACGTAGATCTGTGGTGTGCGTACTGTAAGACCTTCGGTACACACACCATCAGATTATTTGACTTGTCGCTCTATGCGAGTGTCAGCAATATGTCTTGTGGTTTTATCATGGCGTGTTTATCTTCTGCCATTAGGTCAGACGATAGAAATGCCACTTGCACGCTTAGAGTAGCAGATTGACGGTGACCAACTTTAAACAGAACTTGATAAATTTTCAAACACATTTATTAAAATAATAACAAGCATAAAAATAACTTAACTTGGTTCTGGATGCTATTTACAATTGACAATCTGACGTTCCTTTGGTCTTGGTACGTTAATCTTATTCTCACATATCTCTGATACTTGACAAAGTATCTATTCATTTATCTTCATGGCTATGTACAGGAATATGGTAATCTTATTAGGCACAGACTGAAACTTGACTATAGACTGGTACAGACTAATGTAGACTGGTACAGACTGGTGCAGACAACTGCAGACTGACTAATCGGAGGTCTGTACACTCGTTACAATATCTCGAGCGTTCAGGTATCACTGCGTGAGTGTGATCCACGAGGAGAAGAGGTTCTACGTTAGCAGCAATCTCATTGGCTGCGTTACATATTAATACGTGGATCGGCGGAAGCGGAATTTGGTCCGTCTCTAAGGCAGCGCCATCTCGTAGTGCGGAGACGGACGACCGCTGCGCCTGCGCTGTTGTGGTTAGTGGGGCGCACTCTAGAGGGAAAGTTGTGTACGTGCTGACTATGCGGAACTATGTACACAACAAGAACTAAGCAAACACAGACGTATTTCCACGCTTTCGCACAGCTTAACTTCAACGGACACAGTTGCTGTAGGGACCTACGACCATGGTCAAAACAACTCTGCCTCGTCGTTGCAGTGTCCCTACTCTACGCTGCGGCTGTGAATACTGGCAGTCAAGAACTCGCGGCCGGTCTAGCTAGCACTACTCCACGCTGCCACCTTCGACGCCGCTAACGCCACCGCCCCGCCACTTCCGCACACCTAGCCACAATCAACACTCCGTTGAATACAGAGGAACAGCGTTAGAACCGAAACGACGTGAAACGCAAATTGCCAGAGGAGAAAACCCACTGGCACATCCTGATCCACCCTACAGCCCTGAGCTCGTACCTGCCGACTTCCATGCTTGGCCCAATGAAGGTTAAAGCTGTAGATAGATGATGGGGAGGTTATTGATGCAGCATGACGTTGGTTCCGACTTGGACCATAGATTGATAGCATGGGACATGAGGCCCTCGCAGTAAGGTGGCGTACGGCCATCGCATTCAACGGAAATTACCTTGAAAACTAGGGTTTTGTAGCCCAAAGAGTGGTGAATTGTATGGTGTGTTTTAATTCTGAATAAAACCAACCTGCTTTCAGAAAATAAAATACGTTGTGTTACTTACTCAACGCTCCTCGTTGAATGCATGCAAATTCAACCAGGCGATCCCCAGGGAATCAGATTGGGAAATGAGAAAATAGAAATTTAGACATGAACCTTCCTGTCAGATTAAAACTATGTGCCGGACAGAGACTCGAACTCGGGACCTTTGCCTTTCGCGGGCAAGTGCTCTACCAACTGAGCTACCCAACCACAACTCACACCCCTTCCTCACAGCTGTACTTCCGCCAGTACCTTGTCTCCTACTTTCTGCACTTCAAAGAACCTCTCCTGCGAACCAGAAAGGCAAAGGTCCCGAGTTCGAGTCTCGATCCGGCACACAGTTTTAATCTGCCGGAAGTTTCCGCTGCAGACTGAAAATCTCATTCTGGAAACATCGCCCAGGCTGTGGCTAAGCCATGACTCCGCAATATCCTTTCTTCCAGGAGTGCTAGTTCTGCAAGGTTCGCAGGAGAGCTTCTGTGAAGTTTGGAAAGTAGGAGACGAGATACTGGGCGGAAGTAAATCTGTGAAGACGGGGCGTGAGTCGTGCTTGGGTAGCTCAGCTGGACGTGTATTGTACAACTGTTACAAAATATCAACAATTATGGAAGGCTTGGTTTATATGTTTAAAAAACAAAAAGCCGACACGGTAGATCAGTGTGCTTGGTCACGGGGCCGGTTGGCCTCTGTAATGAAAGGCAAAGGTACCGAGCTCGAGTCTCGATCCGGAACACAGTTTTAATCTTCCAGGAAGTTTCATATATCAGCGCACATTCCGCTGCAGAGTGAAAATCTGATTCTGGAAATCTTTAGACAAATTTCCCTATTTGGGCAGAAAATAACTGACCACTGCCGAGGTAGAGAGGATGTAAAGTGCAGACTGGCGATAAAGGTGAAAGCATTTCTGCAAACCAGGACTTTTTCTCTGACGCGGCCCGCCAGGAATTTCCCTTCTGTGCCAACCTCTTCATCCCAGAGCAGCACTTGCAACCCATGTCCTATGTTATTTTCTGGATGTATTCCAATCTCTGTCTCCCTCTACAGCTTTTGCCCTCTACAGCTGCCTCTAGTACCATATAAGTAATTTTCTGATGTCTTAACGCATGTCCTGTCAACCTGTCCCTTCTCCTTGTCAGAGTTTTCCACATATTTCTTTCCTCTCCTATTCTGCGCAGAACATCCTCATTCCTTACCTCATCAGTCTACGTAATTTTCAACATTCGTCTGCAACACCACATCTCAAATGCATCGATTCTCTTCTGTTCCGGTTTCCCCACAGTCCACATTTCACTACTGCACGATGCTGTGTTCCAAACGTATATTCTCAGAAATCTCATCCTCAAGTTTAAGGAAATGTTTGATTCTAGCGGGCTTCATTTGGCCAGGAGTGCCCTTTTGTCATAGCTAGTCTGCTTTTGATGTCCTGCTTGCTCTGTCGGTCACTGGTTATTTTGCTGTCTAGGTACCAGCATTCCTTAAATCCACCTACTTCGTGACCATCAATCCTGATGTTAAGTTTCTCGCTGCTCTCATGTCTGCTACTTCTCATTACTTTTGTCTTTCTTCGATTTACTCTAAATCCATATTCTGTTCTCATTAGACCGGTCATTTCATTCAGCAGATCATGTAATGTCATCAGCGAATCACCCTGAATTTTAATTCCACTCCTGAACTTTTCTTTTATTTTCATCATTTCTTCTTCGATTGAGCCATGCTGTGGCTCTCATTGGTGCCGTGTGTAGGTTTCTGTGAGAGTGTATCGTTTAGTTGGCATGGTTGCGTTGTTTGTCTTCCTCTCGTGTTCACTGGCGCCAGTCGGTATGTATTTCTGCTGCCCTATCTTTGGGACGGCATCGTGCTTTTTCTTCCGTGTGGCGTGAGTGAGGCGTTCGGGTGGGGGCGCAGGAGCAGCGAGGTCCGCGCAGAGCGACAACACGCCGGGACCGCTGGCGGCCTGTATGGACTGCTGGATCGAAGGGCAGTGGTCACGAGGGTGCACGACCTAGTGGAAACCGGATCCTTCATGTTGGAGTGCATTGCAATTCACACAGAAAAACATCATTGTGAAATCTCGCGATTCTCCAGTGACTTGGGTTCGTGTTGCTGCTCGTAGTGTCGCCGAGGCGAAAAGCATTGTGTGGTCTGGGGAAGGCGAATCTGATTATCCTTCCTGAGATTCTAATTACTATTTACTATTTTCAGCTTCTTACTTTGTTAAGTTAGACCAGCGGTATTTTTCTGTCTTGTTGTCGCAAACGCCCCAGTTACCTGCCCTGAGGGTTAGTGTATGTTACGGCAGTGTACATTTCCTCGCCTTGCCGCTGCTGTCCGGTGAGGCGTGTAAGTTTGACAGCTTATTGACTGTAGGTTGGGTGGCGTTCTTCTACCTTAGTTGGAGTCATTCCTTCTTGTTCCGGGCGCTCTAAGCACAGTATTCTGCGGGCGGAGCCCAGACCGCCGGCTTTGGTGTAATTTTGCATCTTGCATTTGTTTTGTTGGATGTCAGGTAGCCTCACCAAGATGATCATTAGTAGCTCGTTAGACTGTCACTAGTCCAAGTTACCATCTTGTGATCTGAATGCAACTCTTGGCTGCCTTTCTCTTCGCTCACAAAAGTGTTTTTGCTGTGACCTACTCAGAGGTCGATTCCTCGAACACCGTCACAGGCCCTTGTGTTTTATTTTATTATTGTATTATTAAGCTACCATCTTTTACCTCACCTGTTTGGTGTTCTGTTGTTTGATTTTAAATTAATTTTTGCCATGCCAATCGCCGTTTGAAAGCATATTTGTTAAATTTTTTATAATTGCCATTTGACGTTAAATGCCTTCACCCGTGATTGTGGTTACTTGCTTTAAAATTCTGATTGCAATCGCATTGGCTTGTTTTCAACAATTATTTGCTGTCTGCACTTTATATATGTTTGCTAAATTTTTTTAATAATTGCCAATTTGCCCCTTAAAGGCCTTAAGCCGTGATTGTGTTTACTTACCTTAAAATTCTGATTGTGACCGCATTGGCTTGTCTTAAATATTATTGGCTGTATGTATTTTATGTATTTGTTAAATTTTAAATAATTGCCATTTTTCGCGTTAAAGGCTTTCAGCCGTGATTGTGGTTACGTGCCTTAAAAGTCTAATTGCGACCTCACTGGCTTGTTTTCAAAAATTATTTACTAAAATAAATGAGTGAAATTGCAAAGCATAGCAACAGTAATTGATTCGGGCCCCGTCCACAATCGTAACCCAATCCTGCCTTACTTAATTATCAGCGTTCATCGATGTACAGATTTAACTGCAGGGGCGAAAGAACTACATCCCTATGTTACACCCTTTTTTATGCGAGCATTTCGTTTTTAGTTGTCAACTCTCATTATTCTCTCTTGGCTCTTGTACATATTGTATATTATCCGTCTCTCCCTACAGCTTACCCCTATTTTTCTCAGGGTTTCGACAAGCTTGCACCATTTTACATTGTCGAACGCTTTTTCCAGGTCGATAAACCCCTATGTCAGAATTGCCTCTATGGTGCCTTTACCTTTCCTAAAGCCAAACCGATCGCCATCCAACACATCCCCAATTTCCTTTTCCATTCTTCTGCATATTATTCTTATCATCAACCTTGTTACGTGACCTGTTAGCTGATTGTGAGATAATTCTCGCACTTGTCAACTCTTGGAGTCTTCGAAATTTTGTGGATGACGTTTTTCCAAAAGTCAGATTGTATGTCGCCAGACTCAGGCTCATACATTCTACACACCAACGTGAATAGACGTTTTATTGCCACTTCCCCCAATGATTTTAGAAATCCTGATGGAATGTTAACAACCCCTTCTGCCTTATTTTGTCTTAAATCGTCCAAAGTTCTCTTAAATTCTTATTCTAATACTAGACTCCCTATCTCTCCTATATCGATCCCTGTTTCTTCTTGTATCACATCAGACAAATCGTCCCCCTCATAGAGGCATTCAGTGTATTCTTTCCATCTGTCTGCTCTCTCCCCTCTACATTTAATAATGGGATTCCGGTTGGGTTGCACTTGTAATGTTATCACACTTGCTTTTTATTTCACGAAGTTTGTTGTCTTTTCTATATTCTGTGTCAGTCCTTATGACAATCATTTCCTTTTCGACTTGTCTTAGCTTCCCTGCACTTCCTGGTTATTGCGTTAATCAGCGACTTGTATTTCTGTATTCCTGAATTTACCTGAACATATTTGTACTTCCTTCTTTCGTCGATCAACTGACGTATGTATTTTTTTTTTTGTTACCTATGGTTTCTTCGTAGTTACCTTCTTTGTACCCATGGTTTTCTTTCCAACTTCTGTGGGTGCGCTTTTTAGAGATGTCCATTACTTTTCAACTGTACTGCCTACTGAGCTATTCCTTATTGCCGTGTCTATAGCCTTAGAGAACTTCAAGGGTATCTCATCATTCCTTATTACCTCTGTCTCGCAGTTCTTTGAGCACCGACTCTTCCTGACTAATCTCTTAAACTTCAGCCTACTCTTCGTCACTACTACATTGTGATCTGAGCCTATATCTGCTCTTGGGTACGCCTTACTATCCAGTATCTGCTTTCGGAATCTCTGTATGACCATGATGTAATTTAACTGAAATCTTTCCGTATCACCCGGCCTTTTGAAAGTATGCCTTCTCCTCTTGTGATTCTAGAACAGAGTATTTGCTATTACCAGCTGAAAATTATTACGGAACTCAATTAGTCTTTCTGCTCTTTCATTCCTTGTTCCAAGCCCATATTCTCCATTCAAGCGATAGGAAATTGTTTCTGATGGTATGTATCGGAAGAGTGGCGTCGTACGGAAATGAAACGTGCACGGTATGCATTAAGGACAACGTAATAGCAGGCTTTGAAATGGTTTACTGCAGAGGAATTTCTAAAAACTAAATGGGTTGATCGAAAATGTAGTTAGGAAGTACTGAATCGAGTTGGGGAACAACTTGACTAAAAGAAGGGACTGGCTGATATGTCACATCTTGAGACATAAGGGAATTGTCAAAATTGTAATCAGTGGAAGTGTGGCGGGTAATGATAGAGCGAGAGCAAGGGATGAATACAGTAGGCAGTTTGAAGTGGACGTAGGCTGCAGTTGTTATTCCGTGATGGAAAGGCTTTCATACGCTAGACTACTGTGGAGACTGCAACAAGGTAGTCTTCGGACTGGATGCCAAAGCTATCACCACCACCACTATCACAACAACAACTCCAACAGCTTTTGTTATTCACGATTCAGGTCTTAAACTTCAATACTTATCGTCCAGATTCATAAACTTCAACTAATATACAGAAATAGATTTGACAGCCACAGTGTTGGATACAAAATGAAGAACCGTTGGCAGCTGGGATCCAGAAAGAAAGCTTTTGGTGTACACTTCAGAATGAAAGCACCATTTTTTGTCCTGTATTTTATCCAACACGTCTATGTAGTTTCTCTCTTACTGAAGAAATATAACACAATTGATGATGGTCCATCCCTCGGAAAGAGACGTAACTTCCCGTTCTGTTCCTTTGAGTACATACCGACTCCGACTCCAGGTTTCAATATCTCCCACGATTTTCTTACGTTCTTAGTACCTAGTGAGGTTAGTACCTAGTGAGGAGACACAGGGACTAAGGCTCTAGACTCTCAACGGGTCACCCATATCTAGATGCTTTTTTTTTTTTTGCGGGAACCACTCGACTCTTGCTCAGTGGTTCCTCCTAAAGTTCATTGCCAACTTTCTAACCCATCGTTATCCAGTCAGATAGTCCTTCGTCTTAATCCCTTTAGACCTCATCGGCAATGGGCTAGTGAATTCTATACTTACATTGTTCCCTTCACATTCATAACAGAAGTAGAATGTACATTGTTCCCCACTAATACACACAAAAGTTGGACACTACGATTGAATTATAAATAACGGAAAGCCACACACCGTAATAAGCAGAAATAGATTTGTCCTTTAGGACGATAAAAGTTACCTTACAGCTTTCGATAGAGCACTGAGACTCGGGAATCATAGAAAATCATACGTCATATGATTTTGGTCTCGCCATTTTTCGAGCGCCTTATATACGAAAAAGTTTTGATAAATGAGAATTTAATGGGTGATCAAAAAGTATCCGTGGGAGAGCTGTACAGTCCAGTATCGGCATGCCAATCAGGCAAAATTGCCGTGAGAGTTGAGGCAATCCTCCCGCCGACGCACCAAGCTGAAGATACCCGTTTGGTAACGCAAAATGTCCTGTTACGATAAAAAGTCCGTCACTGCCTGCTACACATCAGAGTCCGTCAGAAATCATCCACCTTTCGAGGCCTTCTTTAAGGGACCTAATGTGTGGTGTGTGTGTGTGTGTGTGTGTGTGTGTGTGTGTGTGTGTGTGTGATTGGAGCTTTCTGACAATCAACGGTGAGGTTATCAGCGCCCGAATGCGTGATAATCGCACGGGGGGTGATGAAGACTGTAGGCGGGTTCTCGTGCGTGTCCCACTTCAGTTGGCATAACTTGTGCTTTACGACATTTGCGATGGGGGAACGAGCTCTATCATGAAGCAGCGGCATCCCTCGTGGTAGTTCCCGGGCTTTTCTCCTTAACTGCATTGCCCAGCAACGTTCCCCAGTGACGAACACACCAGGTTCGTTGAAATCAATAAGCAGTGCGTCCCTGTAGTCAGCCAGCAGATGGCTGTCTCTTGAACTTCTTGTGACGAGGGCACAATGGGTGCCACCACAGAAACGTCGACACTTTCGACTATAGCCCCTATTGGTGGCACCAGCTTCCATCGCTTGCAAGGACGCACTCAAGAAACCTGTTACCTTCAACATAGAAACGCTCTTGGTGCAACATTCCATTACGGTGCTCTTCGGCAGGAATGCTGCCCCATACATATTCTTCATTCTCCGATGAACTGCCTACCGGTATTTGTCTTTCGCCATATTTCACGTTTCCAAATTTACCCCACGGGTGTCGAAAGGACACGAAAGCCACACTGATTTCTTGGTTAAATGTCGGTGCTTATATAGCCGCATCACAATAGCGCTACCTCGCACCTATGCTACAGAAACGCCCTCAGAAGGAAACCTTTTGACCGCCACTTATACTTACATAATTAATTTTTAATTACGGCTTTATCAACCAGCGAATAAACGTGAGTATAAACGAAAGATCAGTTCACGTGGACAGAACCTAGGCTGTGAATGACCCGCAGCACTTGAAAAAGCATCACACCGTCTCTGATCTTTTACAGAAACCTACTAATATATGCCTTCAACAGCTCTCGGGACTAAAATCAACAGCTACAAGATTTAAGCTTTTGAGAGGTCACATTTCTAGTTTTAATTTTATTCCTGATCGTAAATCTCATTACAGCGGTTAGTGAAACTGGGACTGTGTACAAGGTGAGTGTGATGTCTACCGCCGGAACGAGCCCTGTACAGCTAGTGTTTTGATATATGAAAACCTTGGTCTCCAATGACTCGGTCAGTTTGTTGCCCCACTTACCATTTTGCAAGCCAACACAGATACCTTCTATGTATTTACTGGCCGCTAAATTACCTATGCTTTTCAAAATTATTTCGAATTTTTGTAATAAAGTTTCGCTCTTTTATTTACGGTTAAATTGTGTGTCCAATTATATTGATACCGTTTCATTGTCATAGTTGGTCTTATGTAGCTTATACTTATCAACTGATTACTTTGCAACCTCCCTGTAAACAATAAAAATTTGGGATCCATAGACTAATTGAAAGTTTGGACACAGCTCGTCCATTGCCGTAATAAGCATATTTTATGCTTTGTGCGAGTTTACGTACTGGGGTCGACCAAAAATATGGTAACATTGCGAGAAGTAGACGCTTGAACATAAATTGAGATGCTAGCAAAATCTGCAAGTGGCGCTGTTGCATTTGACGACGAACGACACTCGTGTAATGCGCTCAAAACTTTGCAAGTGTCGACCATGGTCAGAACAGTGTTCGGTACAATTGTGAATGCATGACGTCGCAGCTCAGCGCATTCGCATGTGGGCAAACTGCTCGTGCTTGTATGGTGGTTGAGCCGGCCGGTGTGGCCATGCGGTTCTAGGCGCTAGTCTGGAACCGAGCGACCTCTACGGTCGCAGGTTCGAATCCTGCCTCGGGCATGGATGTGTGTGATGTCCTTAGGTTGAAACGTCCCCTTAGAAAAATTATACACGATTGTGCTTAAACTGACACACAATATTTTTTTGCGCAACGCAGTCTGACTTTCAGTAATCCCTACAAGAGAATGGCCCTGACTAACATTAACCTAAATATTTCACAAATCGCTTACCTCACAAAAATCTTGGTTACTCGAACTACTGCAATACAGCGAGCGCCACTACTGCCAGCTAAATAAAAGATTCAAACTACGGAAGGCACTAACTACTGATAGGCATAGTTAGCAAATGAAAGATTTTAATAGAGAACAAGCAATGTATTTACCTTAATAGTCATAATATATATCAGTTCATGACATCCAGTCTTACAAATTTCAAAACTCCGGCATCTCTCTCCCCACATCCACCACTGCTGGCGGCTCACCTCCAACTGCGCAACGCTATGCGCTGTTAGCATCCAGCTGTCCAACGCTACAATGGCGAGTATTAGAATGCCAACCAGCCGCAGACTGCGCAAAGCACAGCCAGTGATTTTCATACAGAATGCTACGTGGCGTTACCAATATAAAAAACCTAAACAGCCTACTTACAAGGTTAGTTAGGTTCAAGTAGTTCTAAGTTCTAGGGGACTGAAGACCTCAGAAGTCGAGTCCCATAGCGCTCAGAGCCATTTTTTGTATGGTGGTTGTTTTTGTAACGAACGTGTTTTGTGTTTTAAGAGACGCTTTACTGAAGATTGTCCGCAGCTCTTGGTCTTATCGTAGCGTACTTGCTTCACGCGCAGGGGCTCCCGGGTTCGATTTCCGGCGGGGTCAGGGATATTTTCTGCCTCGAGGTGACTTGGTGTTGTTGTGTTTTCAAATGGTAGAAATGAGTCCCCTGGAACTTAGAACTACTTAAACCTAACTAACCTAAGGACATCACACATCCATGCCCGAGGCAGGATTCGAACCTGCGACCGCAGCGGTCGTGCGGTCCGGACTGAAGCGCGTAGAACCGCACGGCCACCGCGCCCGGCTGTGTCGTTTTCATCATCATCATTCATCCCCATCACCATCGGAGGGGGGCAACGGCAAACCACGTCCGCTACGACCTTTCCTATTACGGCGATGCGGGTCTCCCGCATCGTCCCCTATGGGACCTCATCATCATCAGTATCGAAGATTTACGCAGCATACATGGAAAGCAGAAAAATATCATCCGCTGAGCATAACGTGGACGAAAGTATGCATTGAGTGATCGTGACAGACGGCCATTTAAGAGGATTGTGGAGAAAAATAAGAGGACAACAGCTCCAAAAGCCACTGCAGTAATGAATGTCGCATTCGCGAACCCTTTCAGCAACAAATCAAGATCCATAAGCAGGTAATTGCGAGGAAAGCTGGAATTCGAAAACCACTTTTCTGTGATGCCAATATCCGTAATAGGAAAACCTGGTGCAGAAGCCATAAAACCTGAGCTATGGAGCAGTGGAAGAAAGTCATACTGCCTCGCATAGTGGCCTCGTGGTCTAGAGCGTCATGTCACGGGTTGCGCGGCCCCTCCCTCCGGAGGTTCGAGTCCTCCCTCGGGCATGGGTGTGTGTGTTTGTCCTTAGGATAATTTAGGTTAAGTAGTGTGTAAGCATAGGGACTGATGACCTTAGCCGTTAAGTTCCATAAGATTTCACAAACATTTGAACATTTTTGTGACATATGCTTTCCTGCGCTGTATCAGGCATGCTAATGTGTTGTTTTGGTGTTTACATATTTTTGTCCACCCACTGTAAGCAATACGTACGCTATTTGGGAGATGTTCGCTGTACAAGTGAAATCAGGCTTTTTACCTGAGAGCTTCGTTGTGACCTACGCACATGACCTAGAGCCAATGGAGTTCCTGTGAGACGAAGCTTCAACTATTTAAAAACTGCTGACGAGTGTTAAACCAAAATATATAGGACACAGCTCTAAAGTTAAATTCATTGGAGAAGTTTCTGAGCCATTTGATATAAAGACTGGTGTTATACACGGAGATGGACTCTCCCCATTACTGTTGAACCCTGTTTTGTAAAAGGTATTTACGGAATGGCAAGAGCAAGAGTCGAGTCAAAATATAGATCAATCAATCCGTTTAGATAGAAGTAATATTAGAGTGCCTCGCCTTTGCAGTTGATCTGGGAATTTTAACTACGCATGTCACCACAGCTCAAAAACAAATAGAAATTCTTAAAGAAATTGCGGAAAAAGTAGGACTTCAAATATCATTAAAAAAAACGGAATATAAGACAAGCAACAAACAGACGCCAAGGTTTTTGAACACAGAAAATGCAAAAATAAAAAGTATTTCTCAATTTAAATACTTGGAGGGAACCATACAAGAAAACGGGTTGGAAACAGTTGTAAACGAAGTTCGCTGTCAAAAATGGCAAATGCATTCATATTAACATAGAATATTTATAACAAAGATCACTTTCTAAACTCAGGCATCACAACACTGTAATCAAACCTGGATGTCTTTTTGGAGCAGAAACTTTAATTTTAAATAGAAAGAGAGGAAATGAAAAAATTCAAAAAAAAAAGAGAAAGAAAGATTATTAGGAAAATATTAGGCCCCAAAGGTACCGATGAAGGAACGTATAGGCTGAGAAGTAATAAGGAAATAGAAAAATACACAGACATACATGCTGACATGAGAAAACAAAGACTTAAATTTTATGGGCACATTAAAAGAAAGTTACCCTCTACGTTGACAAAACAATTGCAAAATTCTACGAAAACAGAAATAAGGTCAGTTAAATGGATCCCTGTGATTAAGGAGGATCTTAAAGTTGCCGGTATATCTCAGGCAGACGTTACAGATAGAAAAACATTCAGGAGGGGCCTCGTTGTCAGTGACGTGGCGCTCCAGACCGCACGTTCACTCCGGAAGATAATCAAGAGAAAGTGGAAGGAACGAAATTAGAAACGAAGTGGAACACCGTGGTCTGATGAAAGAAGAGACTTCATTCTGAAAGGATGAAACAAATTAGAACACAAAGGAAGGCCAGCCATCAAAAGCGACGTTGATTGATCGTACCTCGCGTGGTCCTGTTCGGACCATACGCAAATTATAATAAATAATACATGGGACAAACTTGCGAAAGAGCGTCTGCGACATCGTCGAATTCTTTGTCAGTTTATTGGATGAAATATTCTTTTCTGCGACATCGTCGAATTCATGTCAGTTCTTCTTTTAGCAAGGCAGACATAATGTCGTCCCCATTAATATTCTGGCAAAGCAACCACAAGATTACATTCCAGCGATATCCCTGCATCGATACCTGCTCAGTCCCACGACCTTCTTAACTGAAACAATTTCTGCATTTCTCGTTGTCTCATAACTTCTTTTCGTGTCAAACTATGGCGAGACAACAGACGCTGTGAGTCCGTTACTTTTATCTGCAGTCTATGCCGAGCAGTATCATGTTGCATTAAATGACTATGGAAACTTATGCAGCCATTGTTCACTGTACAGAACTACGTATGATCTCCGGAAAGCGGTGGAAACCACTTAGAGCGGCTTTCTTTAATCCCAAGTGAAGGGGCGGAAGATAATCAAAAATGTGTGAATTCCTAAGGGGCCAAACTGGTGAGTTCATCGGTCTAGGCTTACATACTACTTAAACTAACTTATGCTAAGTGCAACACACATACAGCCTCCCTTTTCAATATATCCCAGGGATGTCTGGATAGCATGCCCGAGGGAGGGCGCAGCGACCACGCAGTCCGTGACGCGGCGCCCGAGACCGCGTTCCACTCCGAAAGATAATCAAGAGAAAGTGGAAGGAAGGAAGATATTTTGAAGATACAGGAACAGGTCCCACCATTGGCAGAAATCTTATTACTTCTAACCAAAGCTTCAAAGTGGATAATAACTAATTTTCCTAGAATACTCAGTAGAGGGAAGAGAGAAGAATTAATGAGACACATCCAAGAAATTACATTTCAAAAGCTTATTTCTGATAACGTATGGGGAAAGAAGAGCGAAGCACTGATAGGGACGCTGTAACGCCGCCGTCAGATTTTGCTACGCAAACTCCATTCCTCGTAATAAATATTGACCCTGCGCTAATTGGACATCCAGCGCCATGTTACAACAACAAAAATTCAAGTACGCCTCCTTTTCAGATTCCTGACTTTTAAATGACGTAATTTAATGAAATCATACGAAATAAGCATGATCGAATGTACTAAATATGCATGGAAAATTATTTATATCCAAAACTATCAGCACTGCTTTTAAGTAACAAATCACATGACATAATCATAGCAAAGCATGCACACATACGTTCACGTATGTAAACATCCTAAGTATTAAGCATGCATAAAAGTATCACTGCAAATGCTACACAACATAATATCGACAATACTGTGCAGATAGTACAATACTTTGAAATGACTGTGATGACTGTCTGAAATGTAATCCTACCAAAATATCTCATGAAGTGAAAGCATGGTCGTTTTCTAATGAGTTTTAGTCCTAAATAGCATTAATATACTTAAAAGACGACCCTCAAAATTGGCATTTCATTTCAGTGCATGAGTTAATTCTTTTAATCTTCGTTCTCATACGTAAATCAAAAAACGTTTTGCATCACCCCGGTTCCCAGAACTCCTGAAGATACACGTTGACTGTGGATATTTTATTACAGACACAGTCCCTTTGACAGTTCAGAGATGTCACTGAACCCACCGAAAGATGTAAACAACCATTCATGAGCAGCGCCTATTAGACGGAGGGTGTCCTACAGCCGATCAGTTCCAGTCATTCCACCAGGAAGGAAGTACACGGCTCGAGTTGTCTGTAGTTCAACCATGCCTAGACGGTCAATACCGTGGTTCGATCGCGTCCGCCTTGTTACTTTGTGCCAGGAAGCGCTCTCAACAAGGGAAGTGTCCAGGTGTCACGGAGTGAACGAAGGCGACGTTGTTCGGACATGGAGGAGATACAGAGAGACAGGAACTGTCTATGCATGCCTCGCTCTAGGCCCCCAAGGCCTACTACTGCAGTGGATGACCGCTACCTACGGATTATGCCTCGGAGGAACCCTGACAGCAACGCCACCATGTTGAATAATGCTTGCCGTGCAGCCACGGGATGCGCAGTAGGCCGCATGATGAGCAACTTCACGCACGATGTCCATAGCGAGGTCTGTCTTTGCAACCACGGTACAGATGGCCCCAACAACATGCCGAATGGACTGCTCAGTATAGGCATCACCTCTTCACCAATGAGTTTCGCATATGCCTTCAATTAGAAAATCGGCGGAGGCGTGTTTGGAGGCAATCCGGTCAGGCTGAATGCCTTACACACACTGTCCAGCGAGTGCAACAAGGTGGAGATTCCCTGCTGTTTTTGGATGGCATTATGTGGGGTCGACGTACGCCGCTGGTGGTCGTGGAAGGCGCCGTAACGGCTGTACGATACGTGAATGCCATCCTCCTACCGACAGTGCAACCATATCTGCTGCATATTGGCGAGGCATTCGTCTTCTTGGACGACAATTTGCGCCCCCATCGTGCACATCTTGTGAATGACTTCCCTCAGTATAACGACATCGCTCGACTAGAGTGGCCAGCATCTTCTCCAGATATGAACCGTATCGAACATGCCTGGCATAGATTGAAAAGGGCTGCTTATGGGCGACGTGACCTACCAACCAATCTCAGAGGTCTACGCAGAATCGCCGTTGAGGAGTGGGACAGTCTGGACCAACAGTACCTTGATGAACTTGTGGATAGTATGCCACGACTACAGTCATGCGTCAATCCAAGAGGACGTGCTACTGCTTATTAGAGGTACCGGTGTGTACAGAAATCTGGACCACCGCATCTGAAGGTCTCGCTGTATGCTGGTACAACATGCAATGTGTGGTTTTCATGAGCAATAAAAAGTGCGGAAGTGATGTTTATGTTGATCTCTATTCCACTTTGCTGTACAGGTTCCGTATCTCTCGGAACCGAGGTGATGCAAAACTTTCTTGATGTGTGTATTTCACGACAGATCTAATTTAATCATAACGGGTAAAATAGATATTAAAATTTTGAGTAATGCTTTTATTACTCACAGCAGTTTATTCTGAAAATTAAAATTATTCAAGCAATGTCGAGAGCCGCACTTTATAAAGTTTGTTGAACTTAGCTGTGCAGCTAGAAATATGTGTTATTGAAATAGGTATCGTAATTTTAGTGGTAGACGATGAAATTTTGCGGTAAATCTCCATGGTATTCAGCGGCTTCCTCAATCCTCTCAATTTATTGCCACTTTAAGTAATGGCGATTCACATTTCTTCTGCAGAGCACCACCATTACACTGCAGTGACTATATGTCCCCTTGCTCAGCAACAAATAATCACTCTTCACTATTTGTGGCAACAAAATGTTTACTAAGACATCGTCTTTCATATTATAAATTCCACTATTTAGATATCATTCAAATATTTAACAAAGCTATTGAAAATTTGTCATTGAAAAAATATTTTCAGTAAGTGTAATGCTGTACAGGCAATGAAAAAACTGAAATAATTCCAACTAAAATGTGACACCTTTTACTTTTGTAACACTTTGTCGCTATCACTGAGATGTTACAAAGTAAACTATAATAAATCGAGAAAGAAACTGTAATTCTCTGTCAACGACTCGAATTTACTGTGAGTACTTCGTACAACGCACTTTAAAAATATCTAGAGACTCGCATGTAATGCGGAAATGCCTTCTAGATGTCGAGAGAAGAGGACTCGCCATAATAAGGGAGGCGGAGGTAGTTGTGATTTCTATAGAGAAGCAGTAACACCAAAACACGTCGTCCAGGAAAACTCAGTGGCTTCTAGCGTGCACTGCTCACTGGATATCATGTGAGTAACAAATCCATCATGGACGTATCTACCCCTTCTAAAGCTGCCCAAGTTGCCTTTTAGCGGTGTGATTGTGAAGTGTAAACGCGAAGGAACGTCCACAGCTAAAGCAGGACTAAGCAGACCTCACGTACTGATTGACAGAGACCGTCGAGCATTGTGGAGGATGGTTGTAAGGACTTGCATGAAACCAACGAAAGGAATCACGTGGCGAGTTCCAAACTGCTGCCAGCAGTCCAGTTATCACAATAACTGAGCATACGAAGTTACAGACAGTGGGGTACAACTGTCGAGTAGTTCCTCGTAAGCCCCATATTTCTGCACTCAATGCTAAGCGACGCTCGAGATGGTGTAAAGAGAGACGCCACTTTATAGACGATTTTAAACGAGGTATTTGTAGCGACCAATGACATTATCATCTGTGGCAAGTCAATGGAGTGATTTGGATTTGACGAATACCTGGACAGTATTACCTGCCATCAAGGATAGTGCTAACAGTGCAATATGGAGAGGGTGACGTTACGGTATGGGGCTGTTTTTCGTGGTTACGGTGAAGTCCCATTATTGCGCATAAGAAAACGCTAGATGTGGAAGGATATGGTTTTACAGCATTGAGTACTGTGTACAGTCAAGAAACATTTCGGAGATAAAAGCCGCATGTTTTGTGAACAGCAACATTCTTGAAATGGACTGGCGTGCCCAGATTCCCGAGCTGAACCAAACTGAAATGCTTTTGAATGAGTTCCAGTGAACTGGGAACTCGACTTAGCTCCAACCTCAGCCCCCAAATTACTACTTTCACCGGTTTCAGCTGTTGAGGAAGAGTGGGCTTTCATTTCTCCAGGGGCTCTCAGATGACCCATTGAAAGTGTCGCAGGCAGAGTCAGCTGTCATAAAGGCGAACTGTGGACACACACCGTATTAATGTCCATTACTAGGTGTCAGGTTATTTTGATAAGGCAGTGAACATATAGTGTGTTGTAGAGCGATCACTCTGTTGCAGAAATAAATGAAAAGCCAAGATCGCTCAAATACTGTTTACTAGATGACCGGTTCCAACACACTAAAGGTGCCATCAACGGATCTGAATTTATCCTAACATGTATAAATCATTTGGACATAACGATACACGAGGCAGACCAGCTGATGGAATAGAATGAGCATGAGAGCAGTATTTTTTTTAAATTTTATGGTTTTATGTCAACTGGTCTACCTCATGTACCGTTATATCCAAATGATTTATACATGTTAAGCTACATTCGGATCCGATGATGGCACTTTTAGTGTGTTGAAACCGGTCATCTAGTAAACAGTATTTAAGCAATATTGGCTTTTGCATTATTTCTATTTTTTATAAGATAGTGTATAACTTGTCTGCTGTGACTCATCGCTAGCTTACAGACATGTGAGATCGTTAGATGCCTCATATTCCACTGATATTCATTTGTCAATTTACTGTCTTGCTGCCATGCTTTATGCAAGTTTTCCTCATCGAGACTGGCGACGTACTATTTAATAGCTTTGACAGCCGACCCTGTCGACGTGTACACTGAAGTCTACCTGCGAGCACTATGATCGCGAACTCTCGCTCTTCGCAGAGAGTGATAGCTCACTCACCTGCCCAGCGAACATTCGCAGTGTACCACACAATCTGTTTGCGTTTATCGGCTCCAATGGGAACAGTTAATACACAATTTATCTTCCACAGGAAAAGAAGATCAGAGTTTCACGTTCCATCGATCAAGAGGTCACTGTGGGCAAAGCACAAGCTACACTCCTGGAAATTGAAATAAGAACACCTTGAATTCATTGTCCCAGGAAGGGGAAACTTTATTGACACATTCCTGGGGTCAGATACATCACATGATCACACTGACAGAACCACATGCACATAGACACAGGCAACAGAGCATGCACAATGTCGGCACTAGTACAGTGTATATCCACCTTTCGCAGCAATGCAGGCTGCTATTCTCCCATGGAGACGATCGTAGATATGCTGGATGTAGTCCTGTGGAACGGCTTGCCATGACATTTCCACCTGGCGCCTCAGTTGGACCAGCGTTCGTGCTGGACGTGCAGACCGCGTGAGACGACGCTTCATCCAGTCCCAAACATGCTCAATGGGTGACAGATCTGGAGATCTTGCTGGCCAGGGTAGTTGACTTACACCTTCTAGAGCACGTTGGATGGCACGGGATACATGCGGACGTGCATTGTCCTGTTGGAACAGCAAGTTCCCTTGCCGATCTGGGAATGGTAGAACGATGGGTTCGATGACGGTTTGGATGTACCGTGCACTATTCAGTGTCCCCTCGACGATCACCAGAGGTGTACGTCCAGTGTAGGAGATCGCTCCCCACACCATGATGCCGGGTGTTGGCCCTGTGTGCTTCGGTCGTATGCAGTCCTGATTGTGGTGCTCACCTGCACGGCGCCAAACACGCATACGACCATCATTGGCACCAAGGCACAAGCGACTCTCATCGCTGAAGACGACACGTCTCCATTCGTCCATCCATTCACGCCTGTCGCGACACCACTGGAGGCGGGGTGCACGATGTTGGGGCGTGAGCGGAAGACGGCCTAACGGTGTGCGGGACCGTATCCCAGCTTCATGGAGACGGTTGCGAATGGTCCTCGTCGATACCCCAGGAGCAACAGTGTCCCTAATTTGCTGGGAAGTGGCGGTGCGGTCCTCTACGGCACTGCGTAGGATCCTATGGTCTTGGCGTGCATCCGTGCGTCGCTGCGGTCCGGTCCCAGGTCGACGGGCACGTGCTTCTTCCGCCGACCACTGGCGACAACATCGATGTACTGTGGAGACCTCACGCCCCACGTGTTGAGCAATTCGGCGGTACGTCCACCCGGCCTCCCGCATGCCCACTATACGCGCTCGCTCAAAGTCCGTCAACTGCACATACGGTTCACGTCCACGCTGTCGCGGCATGCTACCAGTGTTAAAGACTGCGATGGAGCTCCGTATGCCACGGCAAACTGGCTGACACTGACGGCGGCGGTGTACAAATGCTGCGCAGCTAGCGCCATTCGACGGCCAATACCGTGGTTCCTGGTGTGTCCGCTGTGCCGTGCGTGTGATCATTGCTTGTACAGCCCTCTCGCAGTGTCCGGAGCAAGTATGGTGGGTCTGACACACCGGTGTCAATGTGTTCTTTTTTCCATTTCCAGGAGTGTAGATTTGTGAAGGGATGAGGAATGGAATCGCCCATGCCAGGTATCCGCCTTAAGTGATTTATGGAAATAGCTACGAAACTAAATTTGGATACCTGTGGGAAGTTTAAACCACAGTCTTCCCGAAGACGAGACCAGTGCATGACCAGAGGATCGTCTCACTGCCTCTTCCACCGAGGGCAAGCACTCTGAGACGTACTGTACGGTGGTTTAACTTCCTTGTGTCATGGATAATACAAGTGAATCACCAATAGACAATTTTCTTCCAAGTAATCGGCCTGTAGTCCTACAAATCTGAACGTTATTGATTTACTGTCAATAGCCTGGTTACAGAAAGTCATTAAACCGACTGGAGGGGCAGGAGGTTTATAACATATGTGACACCCAACTTGGTGCCAACCAATACGATCGCTACCATACTACAGCTGGTTCATTTGTAGTGACATTCACAAGTGCGAGGAGGAGAAGCTCACGAATACGAATGCACACACTAATCCACCAACAATGAGTGCGCTGAGTCATTACAAGTTTCACGGCAGATTTAAACTTTGTCATACGAAATAAACTTGTAAGACGGGCAGACGATAGTTCCAACAGTACTGATTACTTCTGCTGCCGGATGGCAAGATATTGACTTTTTTATGCAAGATACGCGGCTGTAAACAACAGTGATGCATCAGGCAAAAACGATTGGGAAGAACACTATAAGCAGTTGCAGATTTATCTTGCTCCTGAATTTCTCGGATCTTAAACAGCAAAGACCTTTCATGTCACTTGTGACACCGACATTAGATCGCAGTTCTTTCTAGTCTTTGTGACCTCGGATCCCACACCTTTGGAATGCCACGACACCCCGCAGCCATTTGAATTACAGGTTGCATTAATTCGGCAATGAGAAAAAAATATTCTACGAGATACGTCTGAGCAATAAGTCCAGTTGCCAAGAAAATTTGATTGTGTGTAATTACAAGCTTGCGTCTGCCAAGTAGAACGGCAAAATCCCCCCCCCCCCCCATGCACAACGAACCAATAGCTCCTCGTACTTGTTTTGCATTTTTGTTGGCGTGACATAGATTTAAAAAGCGTGGGAAAACAAAGAACCCAGGCGAGTGCAAATTAACGCAGTGATTAGGATTGCAAAAGTACGAGTAAAAGGGAGTGGCCTACACTGAGGTGACATAAATCTTGGGACAGTGATAGGCACATATACAGACAGTGCTAGTATCGAGTACACTATGTATAAGAGGGCAGAGCTGTTATTTGTACTCAGGTAAAATGGAAATGAGCGTTTGGCGTCATTGGCCGGGAGGCCCCTTGCAGGGCAGGTCCGGCAGCCTTGGTGAAGGTCTTATTACATTCGACGCCACGTTGGGCGACCTGCCCGCTAGATGGCGATGAAATGATGATGTAGACAACACAACACCCAGTTCCTGAGCGGAGAAAATCCCCGACCCAGTCGGGAATCGAACCCGGGTCCCTTAGGACGGCAGTCCGTCACACTCACCATTTTTTTTTTCAACTTGTGCGTTGTATTTGGTCGAAGCGTCACATGACAGCCATTGAAGTTCGTTGTCAATATTTTCACTCAGTTTTTTAATTACAAAGACACGCCAGGTCTCTGACCGAACACGCTGAGCTACCGTGCCGGCGCCATTCAGCTATCGGGTCGGACCTTTGTACTCAGGTGGTTCATGTGAAAATGTGTCCGACGTGATTATGGTCACACGACGGGAATTAACAGACTTTTAACGGTTAATAATACACACATGGTACATTGCACTTCGGAAATCGTTAGGGAAGTCAATATTCCGAGATCCACCGTGTCAACACTGTACAGAGAGTACCAAATTTCAGGTAGCTCACCATGGACAACGGAGAGGCCGACGGCCTTTACTTAACGACCGACAACAGTGGCGTTTGCATAGATTTGTCAGTGCTTAAAGACAATCAACACTGCGCGAAATAAGTGCAGAAATCAGTGTAGGACGTACGATGAACGCATCCACGAGGACAGTGGAAATTTGACGTTAATGGGTTATGGCAGCAGACGACCGACGCGAGTGCAATTGCTTACAGCATGACATTACCTGCAGCGCATCTCCTGGACTCGTGACCATGTCGGTTCGACCCTATACGACTGAAAACCGTGGCCTGGTGAGATGAGTCCCGGTTTCAGTTGGTAGGGTCTGAATGTGGCGCAGACCTCCCGAAACCATCGACGCCAGATGGCAACAAGGCATTGTGAAAGGTAGTGGTGGCTCCATAATGCCGTGGGCAGCATTTACATCGAATGGATTATGCCCTATGGTCAAACTGAACCGATCATTGACTTGAAATGGTTATTTAGAGACCAATTACAGGCATCTGCAATAATATTTTTATGAATGACAACGCGTCATGTCAGCGGGCCACAATGTATTGCGATTGGTTTGAGGAGTGTTCTGGACAATTCCAGCGTATGGTTTGGCCATCCAGATCGCCCGACATGTATCTCATCCAACAGTTATGGGACATAATCGAGAGGTCAGTTCGTCCACAAAATCCTGCACCGCCAATTCGTTGACAGTTATGGACTGCTGTAAAGGTGGCATGGCTCGGTATTTCTGCAGGGGACTCCCAACGACTCGTTGAGTCCATGCCACGTCGATATGCTACGTTAGGCCAGGCAAAAGGAGATGTGACATTATGTTAGGAGGTATCCCATATCTTACGTCACCACACTGTATGTTCCATTTGTGAGCATCCAGCAACGCGTATAAAATATTAAGGTAATGTTGACATGGATGTAAAGAAAACGTCCATACTATTGTGCACCTAGAAGAGCTACTAGAGGCTCAGTATACAGACAAAAGCTTAAATTATTTCAAGTTATCCATCTTTGGACTTGCCTGAAGCTTCACTCCACATTTTCATTTCTTGCAGTACTTTTTTTCACTCAGACTAAAAATCACGCCCAAGATTTTTTATAATCCGTTTTGCATACTGTAGCCCACTGCTATCCCTACAAATTATCCCCTTTATAGGACATACCAGCATCATGTGAACTATTCCCGACTCCCTACCAAATGTCCTGTTCACCAACCGTTTCTTCTGGTAAGGCTCTTCAGAAAACCTATTTCACCAGATGTTATTTTTGTAGTATTGCTTCGTTTCTCACATTATATGATCACTTTTAACAATCATCGAAGGCACCACATTTCTAATCCTTCCTTTGTAATTCTCCAGACTTTCGAAAGTCCACAGTTCACTTCCATACAGTGCTGTGATTCATACATTCAAGAATTTCTTCCTCGATTCCACACCTAAACAGTGTACACTGCCCAGTCACATTAATTTCACACCTGTCAAAAGCCTGGAAAACCACCTTTAGCGGCGGGTACTGCGACACATGCAGATGAAGAGTCAGTGACTTTCTAGAAACACCGACAGGGATGTGTAGCCATGCCAAGCCCAGTGCCATAACCAGCTGCGCTATACTTCTCGGTTGAGGATTCATGGCGGGAACATCCCGATCAAGATCGTCCAAGCAAAGCAAACTCATCCTCTTGCTCTTCGAACCACGCAACTTCACTGTGAGTTGTGTGATACTTTGCATTGGCCTGCCGGTAGATGCAATCATTCTGAGAAAAAAACGAACTGTATCTAGGGGGTGCACAAGATGCCCAGTGGTGGACACTTACTTGTGTTGATCCATTGTTTTCAGGGATGATTGTTGCACGGTTTTTGCTTTCAGACGCTTCACGCGTATGGAGCATAACCGTGAGTCATCTGAAAAGGTCGCCTGTCGCCATTCAGTGGATGTCGAGTTGCGGTGTTGCCATGCATGTTCCAGCCATCATCAGCGATGAAAAGCAGCCTACATTTGTACACGAAATAGGCGCATATATTGGATGCCTGTCCGCAATAATGTTCGCTGATCGGGAGATGAGGGACAGTGTTGGTAGCCCCTTGGTCCACCTGGGCAGTCAGTTGTCCAACAGGTGCACGTCTGTTCACCTGTACATTTCTGAGCCGCCGTCGTTCATCCCTGTCAGCTATGGCCCGTGCTACACCACAGTTGTCTCGGCGTCGCTTTTGGAAAGCGACATTTTTCCATGCACTGTATTCTTTAACCACGACGGCACGCTAACAGTTTACAAACTTAGCCGTTTCTGAAATGATTCCACCCTTGGTCTGAAAGCCAATGGTAGTGCGTATTTGGACTTGAGGTAAATTGTTCCTCTTCCTCATTACGACAACGATTGCACTGTTTTTGAGTCACTTAGACACGCTTTATATAAAGTGACTGGAGCGCAGTCTTAAAAGTTTGTAAAGATGTTGCAGGCAAGGTAGATTGCTGAGAAGTAATTCTTAATAAAAATTCACTGTTTCCGGGTTAACACGTTTGCTGCCATCGGCGCACCAGCGCGCCCGGCCGATACTGGTGAACATGCCTACGCGTCGAGAGACTCAGCTGTTTCGAGGCACCAAGGTTTAGTCGGGCACAGCCATTTGCTGGGGTTTATTGCGCAGGAACTCTAAGAACGTATTGATTTCAATTTTTACGGGTGCGGTTCACGTTTTTCCCCATAGTTTTTCTGTGTTGTGGGGCTGAAAATGGAAAACAATCGTGACACGGCGGCCCCTTCAGAACCTAAGAAACATAAAATACAGGACACAATAAACGTACAAAAACTAACGGATGCGGAATTATTACGAACATTAGATGAAAGCGATTCGGAACCGGAATTGGCCAGTGGGACGGACGGGTGGGAATCCAGTGAAGAGTCTGACTGAGCCGAGTTTGCTTTAGATGAGACTGTAGAAATGGCTGTGAATCCAAGCGACAGTGAAATGGCAGAAGGAGTGGTAACATGTGATAACGTAGCTGATACAAGTGTTACATGGGTAAGCGAGCCAGTTGGAATGGTAAATAGCCCGTTTATAAAAAATGAGAGACTGCTAATTCAACCAACGAGAAACACTCCCTTACATTATTTTCCTCTTTTGCCGACGGACGAATTTCCATTGAAAGTTGTAGAAGGAACAAATCGAAGCGCAGTTGAATTATTCCTTTCTGTGGGAACCAAAGAACAATCACGAATAAATTGGTGGAAAGATGTGATGTTTGGGGAATTAATGGTGTTCTTGGGAATTTTCCTGCACATAGGAAAAGTAAAGATGAGGAAGTTGCAGGACTATTGGAAAAAGGACCGTTTATTTCACGTGTAAGGAACTGCCGATAGTATTTCACGAAATCGTTTTCTTCTAATACTAAGTGCATTGGATTTTTTTAAAAAAAATCCAAAACAGGGCAAACCAAAACCATCCGACAGGTTGTGTAAAATACGTCCAGTTATCAATTTTTTTCAGTGAAAGGATGTACCAAGTGTACTACTCTGGACGGGAACTGTCACTGGACGAATCAATGATCCTTTGGTGTGGAAGATTACTTTTCCGGTAATACATCAAAAATAAAAAGCACAAATATGGCATAAAGCTATATATTTTGACAACTCCCACTGGAATGGTCCTAAAATTCGCGGTATACACTGGCATGCTGGACGATTTAGGAGGAAGAGGCCATGCGCAAAAAATTGTTCTTCATTTACTAGATGAAAAGTTGAATGCTGGTCGCCACATGTACGTGGACAATTATTATAATAGCTTCGTCTTGACTAAGTTGCTCCTGGATAAGGAGACTCACTGCACGGGAACTCTGAGAGCGAATAGGAAGGATACACCCAAGGAAATACCGAAGGCAAAATTACGAAAAGGTGAAGCCGTTGCCAAATTTGCCGAAGGAGTTATGACAGATAAGTGGCATGATAAGAGGGAGGTTTGCTACATTTCTAATGCATTTACAAATTAAATGGTTGAGGCTGAAAACAAAAGAAAGGAGAAGAAGTCCAAGTCCTTCGCCACTGTAAACTACAACAAATTTATGTCGGGAGTTGACCTGCACGATCAGATTTTTTCATATTACCTCTCGGAACGAAAAACCGCACGATGGTACAAGAAACTTTTTATCCACTTTATGGAAATGATGCTACCAAACGCCCATGTCCTGCACGATAAATATTCTGGCACAAAAATGCCCCTCCAAGAATTCAGACTCAGTATTATAAGAGCACTATGGCCACAAAATCAGGTAGAAAGGCCATTCAGAAATCCCCAACATGTTGTGGTAAAACATCGAGAGAAAACACCAAGAAAAAAGTGCAGATCATGCACCAGCCGAGGACAACGAACAGACACTGTTTAAGAGTGCCCAGATTGCCCAAATAAAGCGGGATATTGTTTGAGTTGTTGTGTTATTCACCACCTCTAAAGGCAGATAGCACATCCGTTCTTCTTTCATTTCTCAACAGTTATGTGTAAGTACTACTCTTGAACTTTCTACTTATTTTATTTGTTTGAGTGTAATCGGTAAACTTCTTGATTGTATCTTATCTGAAATTTGACATTCATTGTATTTCAGATGTTTCTTCAAGATCTTGCGTTGTTTTTTAATGCTGTTTCTACTATATTTTTTGTTCCATAAATATGTCGTTTGTGAGTAGGATGTTTCGTTTTATTTTTGAATATAAAATAAAAATGGAGTACTCTAAACTGTCACAGTTTTCAGGAAAAATAAACGAGACGCACTAGCGCGTCCATGGCCACCCGCTGCAGAATGTGGCCTGATATGCCACTGACGCCTTAGTGCGCCCCAAAAAAAAATTGATTCACGAGAGCAAATTGTATCTTTTATGTATAAAATAAATACATTTATATTACTTTTACCAATACAGTTTGAGATTCTATTAAAAATATAATTGGTTATGTGGCAACGCAAGGCCAATTATAGTGGCAGCGAACGTGTTAATTAGCATTGGAGTTAGTCAATCAGGCAGATGCACACGCAAATTGAAATGGCCAGCCAGATATAGTTAGTGTCAGAGATTTTTATAGTGCAGATGATAGTACACGAGACTATTCAGCCTTTGGCTAGGATTCGATCCCTACTACCGTCCCATGTGCAATATTTGGGTCACTCTCTTGTTCGGTTTTAGCAAACCAAACGAAGATTACGTTTGACGACAACGGCTCTGGCGGGCAACTTGAATTAGTGCCCCAACGACCCGATTGGCTAATTGGCAACGTACCGATTTTTTTTTTGTCAACAATCATTTCTCAGCACAACTCACCTGCAACGCCTATATACACTAAGGGACCCCTTTTGTCGCTGGGACGCGTCGGCGACCATTTTGTCTCTAACAGAAGTTGTTTCATTTATCTTATTTTATGTCATCTTCCTTTGCGCCACATTGAAGAGCGGTTTTCCATGGTCATTAATGAGTCGTTACATGAAATTATAACAGAAGAGTAATAATACACAAAATTAAACTATATGAAACCTATGCAGATGACAAGGCATAAGTTTAAATAATCGTAATCAAGCAGATAACACAGGAATTAGCTTTTGTTTTAATTTTTCCGGTAGTTCCTCGACAGTATAGAAGAACTGGACTTTGAGGAAATCTTGAGTTTAGACTTGAAGGTGCATGCAATATTGCTAAGATTTTTGAATTCTTATGGCAATTTACTGAAAATGGGCGCAGTAGAATACAGCACGCCTTTCTGCACAGGAGTCAAAGATGTGCGTTCCAACTGCAGATTTTATTTGTGCTAATATTAACTGAGTGAAAGCTGCTAACTCTCGGAAATAAGGTGGTATTGTTAACAACAAACAACATTAAAGAAAACATGTATTGAGAGACCAATGTCAGAATTCCCAGACTACTGAACAGGGGTCAACAAGAGATTCACGAGCTTCTACCACATTTTGCTCGAACCGCCCGTTTCTTAGCGAATACGCTTTTCGAATCAGAAGTTACCAAAAAAAAAAAAAAAAAAAAAAAAAACATACTTCATAAACAAATGAAAATAAGCAAAGTACTTTTCGTGTGGAACTGTCACATATTTCATATACTGTTCCAATTATGAATAATGCAGCATTTAGTTTCGGAACAAGATACTGAATATGGGTTTTCCATGACAGCTTGCTATCTATCTGAACACCAAGAAATTTTAAATGTGCAGTCTCACTAATCATATGTCCATTTTGCGTATTGAAAATGTAAGTTTTTGTTGCATTGTTTGTTATAAACTGTAAAAGCTGAATCGTACTGTGAAGTAGCATCAATTCATTTTCTACAAGCCATGAACTTATGTTTTCAACTGCACTAATTGATACTGTATCAGCATTGCACACAGCATCCTTCGCTACCAAGCTCATGTCATCAGTCATCACAAATCTTTTTGGATCACTGCACTCCTTGGAGACATATCATTCATATAAATAAGTATCATTAATTGCCCTAGCACCGGCCCCTGGGGTACTCCCAGTTACCTCCGCCCCATTGGGGTTGCACGCGGTAGCCATTCTTAATACTGCAGAGAATGACCTTCTGCTGTCTGCTCTTAAGGCAAAAGGTGACCCAGTTGTGAGCAACTTACATGTTGTAATATTTTCTGATCAACACAATTAAACCCCTTAGTTAGATCAAAGAAGTCGCCTAGCCTTTGCAGTCTTTTATTTAATCCGTTGAGTGGTTGATTTTGGGGAGGGGACCAAACAGCGAGGTCATCGGTCCCATCGGATTAGGGGAGGATGCGGAAGGAAGTCGGCTGTGCCCTCTCAAAGATACCATCCCCGCATTTTCCTGAAGCGATGGCCGGACGCGGGTTTCAACCGCAGTCCTCCCGAATGGGAGTCCAGCGTGCCAACCACTGCGCCAGCTGTCTCGGTATTTAACCTGTCCAGAGCCTCACATAGAAAAGGGAATGTAGCGTATTCATTTGTTAATTCACGTCCAAAACCTAACTGTACATTTGATAGCAAATTATGTGAATTCAGATCATGACTTATTCTGTGTATGTAGCCTGAAAATTACTTTAGAAAACACCGAGAACACAGAAATTGCCTATATTATCCCTTTCTCCTTTTTTGTACAGCGACTTCACTATTGAGTACTTTAATCGGTCAGAAAACTGTGATTCCGACAGGAAAAATTACACATATGGCTGAGTACTGGGCTAACATATGCAAAACAGCACTTTAGTATTCAATGGCGAGAGCCCGTAGTCTTTAGTAAATTAGTTATTGACTCAGTTTCCCCCTTTTTATTGTAATGGAGGGGTGTTTTGGACAGCTGTCCCGGAAAGCTATTTTCTAGGAAAGTTATATGATTTCCTGTAGTTGATGTGCTATATTCAGAAAGTGATTATTAAACACTGTACATACATCTAACTTATCAGTAACTGTAACATACCTACTACACACTGCCACAGTGTCCTAAATCTGGTGCTGCTGATCAGACACTTCCTTCACGTCTGACCATACGGTTTTTAATTTATCCTGAGATTTAGCTATTCTCTTTGCTTACGACATACTTTTCTGCTTTCATAAAAACATTTTTAATGGGCTGCTGCAACTCAATTGTGACCGCTTCTAACCTTTTGATATGATTCCCACTTTGTTCTATATGGTATTCTTATCGCTCTTGTCAGCCATCCAGGCTTCCTGTTACTGCCAGTATACTGTTTTGAACGTTCCAATGAAAAGAAACTTTCAAAGAGGATGAGAAATGTGTTGAGGAGGACATTATATCTATCGTCTAGTTTGTCAGCACTATAAAAACTTCCTGCCTCTATTGTTCCTTAAAGAGGTTTAAAAAAAGATTAGCTTTTCAAAATAGCTTATAGTTATATTTATGTGATTGAGGATAAAAACCTGTTAGCGTTAAAATGTGTGTGTCATGGTCTGAAATGTCATTCACCTCTTTGCCCCTCTAGAAATGAAGAAAACACAAAAATGTTGTCTATGGTTGTGCTACTGTTCCCCTGCACTCTCGCTGGAAGGAATATAGTTTGCATCAAATGATATGGATTAAGAATATCGACAACATCCTCTCTCTTGAATATTCACTTACACAATTAATACTGAAGGCACCACATATAACTTCTTTTTTTTTTTGTACTTCCTATAAAGTGTACCAGGAACCTCTCTAGCCTGAGCAGAACTGCTGTGAAATCAGTATCAGGTGACCTCTAAACAACAACAATTAGTAGTTTTGTTCCACTAAACTCAACCACTCCTGCAAAACGTTCAAATACCTATTCCGTGTGTACCTCACGACATGTCTATCGCCGCTAGATTTTTATCTCAGAGACTATAAAACATCCTCTGTACATTCAGAGTGTCCCTGCTAATAGCCGTAAGGCGGATTTTCGTTGGCGTATCGGCACATACCTGCAATTTCTTGTTTGGAATGCTTAGCTGGACTTAGCTCAAACAAATACTGAGCTTACGTCTTTCATGCAACAGCTAGCGTGGACGGCAGGAGTCGGTTGGTTTCCCGTTACGAACGGAACCATTTTTGAAGCGACCCTGTACGTGCCCATTCGATAGAGCACTCCTAAATTAATCTAGTGCAGTATCAATACGTATTAACGGGGACAGTAAGACACGAACAGTAATCAGTATTTCAGCGGCGAGGCGACAGCAACGCCCTTGCCTGCCTGCACTGACTGCCACCGCTATGCAGCAGCGGTACTCATTAGGTGCTGGAGTACACGTTGTTTTTCATGTCTTACTGTTCCTCTTACTACATATCGATACAGCTAATAGTGCACTAGGCAAACCGGTGCTTTCCGTCTACGCATGGCGTCGCACGAAAGACGTAACGACCAGTAGCTATCTCGACTGACTCCAGCTACACATTGCAAAAACTAAGTAGCTCATATCTACCGAACCATCAGAGAGAGTGCGCCTGACGACTCCTAGGAGGGACACAGTGGTGTATGAAGAACTGTATGTTCTCATGATTATTGGATAAGTACGAAATTTTTAGAGAAGTGGTTCCCCACCTTTCTTAGACCATTACCCCCTGAGTGCAATCAAAAATTAGCTAGAAACCCCCCCCCCCCCCCCCACTGCCATCTTTTGCCAACCCCTCTCCCCTACCCCGCATTGTCACCAACTTTCGCAATTAAATAAACTGTAGAATGACTGACCTTTATGGAAACACTTTTATTTTTAAATTATGAAAGCTCTGCATATGTGTGTGTACTCGAATGAATGGCGGAATTCGTGGTATATAGCAAGTACTACCCAGAACTCATTCTCAGATAAGAAAACTAACTATCCACAGTGAAGGTAGACACTTGTCACGCAACATACTTCCCGTGCATTACTCCTCTCCATTCCGACACTTGCTTGACCTGCAGATTGCAAACTCATTTAAAATCAAACAGGTTCAGATGGGTACACTGTACTTACTGTTTGTAATCACTTGATTACTGCACTCCTTATTTTTGAGCTGGCAGAAATTGGATGACTTCAGGCAGTCAATGCTTGATGTCTCACCGCTCTAATAATAATAATAATACTAATAAATATAATAACAGCACTATGTACAGCACTATAGCAGCCCTTATGTAATTACTGCTGTGTCGTGCTGTCAATTAATTCATTTCGCTGTCTCGAAGCAAGTAATAAAGCAATTTCTGGACTACTGCAGTTACTCTCTACAACTTAGAGAAGACATTTTCTTGAGATATTTTTCCATTTATTCCGTATATGTCTCACTTTTATCATAACCTGCGCCACATTAATGCTACTAATTGAGGAAAAGAAATTATTGATAACTTACGTAGGCAGTATTAGAGTTGCAAAATTGTGATAATATAGTAAAGATTTTTTAAAATAATTTAGTTTCGTGACTGAAGCAGAATCGAAATGTTTAGTTTTTACCCCTCATAAAATTGCATTTTACTCCTTAGGGGGTAGCTATCTCTAAGTTTGGAATCACTGGTTTAGAGCTTACAGGCAACATGTCCGGAATCTATAACAATAAACGAGTTGATCGGTAAATTGGGTTGCCCTGCTTTGCCAAAGTCGTGCGGTAGCGTTCTCGCTTCCCACGCCCGGGTTCCCGGGTACGATTTCCGGCGGGGTTAGGGATTTTCTCTGCCTCGTGATGGCTGGGTGTTGTGTGATGTCCTTAGGTTAGTTAGGTTTAAGTAGTTCTAAGTTCTAGGGGACTGATGACCATAGATATTAAGTCCCATAGTGCTCAGAGCCATTGCTTTGCCACAGGAGACTGGTATGCCATTGCCACGTTGTAGAACTGTCTAGACAGACGTCCGTCTTGTACGCGACGTACACGACTGACGTCTGTCTAGACAGTTCGAACCCGGAAGTCACAGACCGGTGCAGCGGCACATCAGGGCAACGGCACGTGATACGCGCTGTGCTGCAGCTCCGTCATGGTCGACGCACCGGGCAGGCAAATAAGGAGCTAGTTAGAGGGGGACGTCATTTGCAAGCACATTCGCGCACGTTCTTCTTCTTGTCATAGCGGAACATTGTAACGTATATCGGAGAGTCTAACGACTCTTTACCGTTCCTGATTTCTTTCTTTATATACCGAGTGATCAAAAAGTCAGTATAAATTTGAAAACTGAATAAATTACTCAGAATATTCATCAGATATTCGTATCGAGGAGGTTACCAATGCCCTGAAGAAGGTTAAGCCAGGCAAAGCTCCGGGTTTCGATGGTATCCACCCTGAGTTCCTCATACATGTCGGAGACTACGCAAAACAATGACTGGCTAAGTTCTTTACGGACGTTCTCCAAGTGGGTAACATTCCTCTCTCACTTAAAAGAGCAAAGATCATCGCAGTCCTGAAACCTGGTAAACCAGGCGATATACCAGAGAGTTACCGCCCCATTGCCCTTCTCAGTATGGTCTATAAACTGCTACAAAGACTGCTCCTCAACAGAATAAGCCTAACTATACTCAAAAAAATCCCTATCGAACAAGCAGGATTCCGTCCCTATCGCTGCTGTACAGATCAAGTCCTATCACTGACAACATATATAGAGGCGGGGTTGCAGAAGAAACATAAAGTAGCTGCAGCATCCATAGACCTAACAGCAGCCTGTGATACAGTTTGGAAACAGGGATTCACGTACAAATTAATCTGTGCCGTCCCCTGCAAGAACAAAACCAACTTCATTGACGATATGTTGTCAAATAGAACCTTCCAAGTAATACTGGGGAATGAGAGAAGTAAACAGATGAAACTCAATAATGGACTCCCACAAGGCTCTGTCCTTGCGCCCCTTCTTTTCAGCCTCTACATCGCTGACATGCCTGCAACCAGATGGCGCAAATTAGGTTATGCTGACGACTGGGCTCTGGCAACAGCCCACAGAAACATAGAAACTGCCGAAGACATCCTTACGAGTGACCTAGGGATTCTCAGCGACTACTTTAGAAAATGGAGGCTACAACCTAGTGCTACAGAGACTGAAGTATCTGCCTTCCATTTGAACAACAAAATGACCAACAGAGAACTACATGTATAACTAGACGGGAAAATACTAAATCACAACAAACACCCAAAGTACCTTGGGGTCACCCTAGGTAGGACACTAACATTCAAAGAACACCTGACGAGAACTGCACCGAAACTTAAAACACGCAACAACATATTGCAGAAGCTCTGTGGCACCACTTGGAGCTCCACAGCATCTACCTTAAGAACATCCGTACTTGACTTGATGTATCCAGTGGCAGAGTACTGTGCCCGAGTGTGGCTCAACAGCAAACACACACACATAGTAGATAGCCACCTTAATGCAACAATGCGTATTATATCAGGCACAATCAGGCCAACTCCTACAGTGTGGCTGCCCGTTCTCAGAAACATAGACCCTCCTAACCTGCGCCGAGAACACGCTCTGCTTAGTGAATTTCAAAAAATCATGACCAACCCTCAATTATAAATCCGTGAAGATACTCACGACATCCAAGGAAACCGACTCCGGTCTAAGCATCCTCCACTAAAGACCGCACAGACGCTGCACCACACAACTTTAAAATAAATGACCGATGGAAAGATTAATGGGAGGGCAGAACAGCAGTAAACTGCCACAGTCTGCTATGCATCTTTAGTAAACCAAAAGGATTTGATTCCCCTCGCAAAGTCTGGTCAATTCTTAATCGCATCAGAACCCACCGTGGGAGATGCGCCGACTCCTTACACAGGTGGGGTAAACTTCCTTCGGCCGCTTGCGACTGTGGCGCTGAGAGACAGACGGTCAAACACATCGTGCAGGAATGCCCAGTAAGGGCATATGAGGGTGGCCCACAGGATTTCCTCATGGCGACTTAAGAGGCAATCGACTATATAGGGTGAGTCACCTAACGTTACCGCTGGATATATTTCGTAAACCACATCAAATACTGACGAACCGAATTCCACAGACCGAACGTGAGGAGAGGGGCTAGTGTAATTGTTTAATGCAAACCATACAAAAATGCACGGAAGTATGTTTTTTAACACAAACCTACGTTTTTTAATGGAACCACGTTAGTTTTGTTAGCACATGTGAACATATAAATAAATTCGTAATCAGTGCCGTTTGTTGCATTATAAAATGTTTATTACATCCGGAGATATTGTAACCTAAAGTTGACGCTTGAAACCTCCGAAGTTCAGTTGCGTGTTGTAACAAACACGGGCCACGGTCGGCGTGCAGCATCTGCACGGACATGTTTACGATGACGACCGTGTTTACGAGTGTGGCTGTAGTGCACTGTTGTGGTTTGGTCTAGCTGTCGCAGTGTCCACATGTAGCGTTTGCTGCTATTGTTATTCTGCATTCGTTTCCGCACGCAGACCAACTGTAGTACACCGTGTTACCAGACGTCTGTGATAGTGTAGTGTTGTAGGAACTGTGACCATGGTGTATTCGAACGCTGAAAAGGCGGAGATGATACTCATCTATGGCGAGTGTCGACGAAATGCAGCTGAAGCCTGCAGGGTGTATGCAGAACGGTAACCGGACAGAGAGCGTCCAACGTGCCGCGCGTTGCAAAACATCTACCGCCAACTGTATGCAACAGATATGGTCGTAGCACGCAAACGGGTCCGTAACAGGCCCGTGACAGGGGAAGCGGGTGCAGTTGGTGTGTTAGCTGCTGTTGCCATGAACCCAGACATGAGTACACGGGACATTGCGAGAGCCGGTGGACTGAGTCAAAGTAGTGTCATGCGCATACTGCATCGTCACCGCTTTCACCCGTTTCATGTGTCGCTACATCAGCAATTACATGCTGATGACTTTAATCATCGAGCGCAATTCTGTCAATGGGAATTAACAGATAATGCGTTGCAGTTCTACCTGTTTACCGATGCAGCGGGTTTCACAAACAATGGGGCAGTGAATCTACGGAAAATGCATTACTGGTCCGTGAACAATCCTCGCTGGCTCAGACAGTTAGAGCGACAGCTACCGTTGACTGTAAATGTATGGTTCGGAATAATTGGTCCTCACTTCATTGCACGAGCCGAAACAGCTGTAATATACATCACGTTTCTACAGAATGATCTGCCAACGTTGCTCGAAAATGTCCCACTGGAAACACGTCGACGTATGTGGTATCAGCATGATGGTGCACCTGCACATTCCGCAATAAACACTAGGCTGACATTTGACAGGATGTTCGACGGGCGTTTCATAGGACGTGGAGGACGCATAAATTGGCCATCCCGTTCTCACGATCTTACACCTCTGGAACTCTTTCTGTGGGGTACGATAAAGGAGAATATGTACCGTGATGTGCCTACAACCCCAGAGGATATGAAAGAACGTATTCTGGCAGCCTGCGGCGACATTATGCCAGATGTACTGCGACGTGTACGACATTCATTACGCCAGAGATTGCAATTGTGTGCAGCAAATGATGGCCACCACATTGAACATCTATTGGCCTGACATGTCGAGACACACTCTATTCCACTCCGCAATTGAAAACGGAAACCACGTGTGTATGTGTACCTCACCCCTCATGGTAATGTACATGTGCGTCAGTGAAAAATACCAATAAAAAGTTGTTAGCATGTGGACGTAATGTTCTGTTCCAGTCTCTTCTATACCTAAGGCCCATCACCGTTCTCTTTGGATCCCTACGTATGTCGGTGCTCTCCGATACACACGATCGAACAGCAGAGGAGTGGTACTCAAGCGTCAGCTTTAGGTTAGAATATCTCCGGATGTAATTAACATTTTACACTGCAACAAACGGCACTGATTACGTATTTGTTTATATGTACATATGTGCTAACAAAACTAACGGGGCTCCATTTTAAAAAAACGTAGGTTTGTGTTAAAAACATACTTTGGTGCATGTTTTTATGGTTTGTATTAACCAATTACACTAGCCCCTCTCCTCACGTTCGGTCTGTGGAATCGATTCGCCAGTATTTGATGTGGTTCAAAATGGTTCAAATGGCGCTGAGCACTATGGAACTTAATATCTAGAACTTAGAACTACTTAAGCCTAACTAACCTAAGGACAACACACAACACCCAGCCATCACGAGGCAGAGAAAATTCCTGACCCCCCTGGGAATCGAACCCGGGAACCCGGGCGCGGAAAGCGAGAACGCTACCGCACGACCACGAGATGCGGGCATTTGATGTGGTTTACGAAATATATCCAGCGGTAATGTTAGGTGACTCACCCTGTATATTATCTAAACTGGACGTTTGTTTGTGATTGCTCTTCTGTGAGAGTAAATTTGCAGTTGGTGGTGTCCTTATATACAAACTATTTATTGTTCTGTTTATACATATGTGATTTTATTTTTTAAATCTTCTTGTTTCTGTAATTTTTACTGTAATGTTATGAGCCATACGCTAAATAAATAAAAATAAATAACTAGTCAAATGAAACTACACGGGTGTCAAAAATTAAAGCAACAAACGGAAATTTTGCTAGGTTGCGTTTATCTTGTCACAAAACAGTATAAACAGGTGATAGGAAAGTAAAAAAGAATGTAAAGAATAGAAAACGCAAACAACTACAACATGCTTAACGGAAGACAAAAATGTTCTTCGTTTTTTCCACCTTAACGGATTTGCACACATATTCCGACAACTGGTTAATGTGCCCAGTATAGGGTGTCAGCACCTCTGGCAGCAATGCAGGCTTGATACCAACGGGGCATGCTATGAATGATGTTATCAGTCTCACGCTAAGGCAATAACACCCATTCATCCTGTAGAACTGCTCACAGTCTTGGAGAGTGGTTTGTGGACGATGACGTGATGCAACCCGTGTCCCTAATGCATTCAAGATGTGTTTTATGGGATTCAAATAGGGGGAGTGAGCAGACCACTCCATGCGTACAATATCTTCCTTTTTCAAAAAACGTCAACCACTCGTGCTTTATGACCTCAAGCATTACCATCCATCAATAAAACGTCTGGGCCCACAGCACCTCCCAACAACAGCAAACGAGGTCCCAAGATCTCGTCACGATATCTCTCGATTCACCCGTACAATTTCATGAAGATGGATTCTAGTGGTAAACATAATCTCTGCCCACACCATTGGGGACCCACCTGGAGCTCGGTCTCTTTCCACAATGTTTGGACCCAGGAATCGTGTTCCGCATTCCCTCCACATGCGAATCCATCGAGAATCACTCTCCAAACTAAATCGGGACTAATCTGTGAAAACAACATGTTGTGTACATAGTTCCGTGTAGTCAGCGCGTACACAACTTTCCCAATAGAGCGCGCCCCACTAAGCACAACAGCGCAGGCGCAGCACTCATCCGTCTCCGCACTACGAGATGGCGCTGTCTTAGAGACGGACCAAATTCTGCTTCCGCCGATCCGCGTATTAACATGTATCGCAGCCAATGAGATTGCTGCTAAAGTAGAGCCTTTTCTCCTCGCGGATCACACTCGCATAGTGATACCTGAACGCTCGAGGTATTATAACGAGTGTACAGACCTCCGATTAGTCAGTCTGCATTAGTCTGTAGTCAAGTTTCAGTGCGCCTGTAATAAGATTATCACATTCCTGTACATAGCCATGAAGAGAAATGTATAGACACTTTGTCAAGTATCAGAGGTATATGAGAATAAGATTAACATACCAAGACCAAAGGAACTTCAGATTGTCAATTGTAAACAGCATCCAGAATCAAGTTACGTAATATCTATGCTTTTTATTATTTTAATAAATGTGTGTGAAAATTAATCAAGTTCTGTTTAAAGTTGGTCACTGTCAATCTGCTACTCTAAGCGTGCAAGTGGCATTTCTATCGTCTGACGTAACGGCAGAAGATAAACACGCCACGATAAGACCACGAGACATATTGCTGACACTTGCCTACTTCGTTAGAGCGACAAGTCAAATAATCTGATGGTGTGTGTACTGAAGGTCTTACAGTACGCACACCACACATTAGCACACTGTTCCACCGTCCAGGTGGCACGTTGATGACTCCATGCTAGACGTTCTCTTCTGGGAAGACGTGCCAGAAGTTGACATACATCACATCTCCGACAATAAAGGCCACTTCGCCGAAACCTTCTGCTCATCGTTTGCCTCGATCAAGACGTTCACTGGTTGCTGCGAGTTCTCATGCCAGTTGCCGTGCAGTACTAAGGCAGTACTGTCGTGCCCTTATAGCCAAATAACGATCCTCTCTTTTGAAGTCACACGAGGTCGGCCCCGCCCTGGTCTTCGAGATACAGTTTCGGTCTTTATAAAGTGTCGCCACGTCCGAGAAACGACAGAACGACTCGCATTAGGCCATCCGGACAAATCAGTTTGTGACTGTCCTGCTTTATTTCTTTCTATGGCGCTCCATTGCAGAGTGGTAGGCTTCCTCTCTGTGCCATACTGCACCGTCTGTGACTGCGTACACGACGATTGTGGATGTGGGGCTATCCAGAAACATACCTGGTTTCGTAGGTGTCCTCACATCATCGTTAGCATGGTTGTCCGTTGATTGGAATGCCATCTTCCGTGCTGAGCACTATAGCACGGACATTTGGTTGACAGTTCGTACGATTATATAGTGAATTATAAATAGGGTGGTGAAACAGCTGTTTGCTGCTTTGATTTTGGACAGCAGTCAAATATAGTTCTATAGAGATTTTTAAGTCTCAAATGTCTATGACGTACATATGCAAACTGAAGCGACAAACGAAAATTTGTGCTAGGGCAGGGATGTTTGAGAACTGGGAAGGTCTCTGGAACCATAAAGTTTCATTTGATTAAACATCTATGCCTGGGTTTCGGGCAGAATCCCTCGTTTAGATCGACGATGAGGTGCTATTGCAAAGCGGTTGGGGAGCCTCTGCAATGCTGTTCGAGTTTTGGGGGAATACAAGTAGGCTGAGGCGTGAATGAGAATTTGAACTGGGGAGGGAGGCGCGCTGGGGTAGTCCATGCAGCTGTGCAAAGCCACTGTGCCAGGATGGCGTAGGGGTTAGTGTGGTGTCACTGCCGGACACCACACTTGCTAGGTGGTAGCCTTTAACGATGCTAACCGGTTCTATTATTGTCAGCTTTCAACATTAATTTCACGACGTGGTAAATATACCTATTGATTTCCTCTTCCGGTACCATAATTGCTCCAAATCGCATATGGACTCAATGGGAATTCGTATACTTCTGCATTTACGACTGTCAAACATTTTCTTCTTTCCTGTAGTTATTTTTTCAGTAAAAAACGACTTAACTGACGCAACGACTTTTTTTCCCAATTACAGCTCACCAATCAACTGTCGCGTTATGGATCTTGTGCCGTGCGTCTTCGATTAATTTGGCTTAATTTTCGCAGATTTGGAATCCCTCTGCCGCAAGGGCGCATGGAGCGTTACTGTCGCCGGTAGAGGGCTGGTCGGAGGAGAAGGTGGTTAAGGGCTGCGGCGACCTCGAGAAGAGGATGGGACGCGTGCGGCAAAGAGCGCAAGTGCGGCGGCATGTTGTGGCCAAGTGGTCCGTTAGCAATAGTGGTGCCTTTGCTCACTGCGGGTTTGCCGGGGTCGAGTGTTCATCGCAACCGTGAACATCGCTCATTAAAAGCTACTTCGGCAGGACGCACAGTATTCAGCGTTTCCTCTGCCACTGATGTTGCAGGCAGTTTGTGTCCATTGTGGTGCCGGGTTGGAGTCCGCTCTGACCTTTGCAAGTACTGGACGCGGTGGCGTCTGCTGGATGACACCCGTGGCTTTCCGACTACGAATAATCTTCGTTACTTCCTCCTCTCGGCGCTCTCTAAGTAAGCGTTTGTCAATGGGCGCTGGATTTTACGAGAGATCACGGTGATCGTCCGATTAGTGTGCACTTCACTTGGTGTGGTGTGGTGGCTGTTTTGACTCCGTATCCTCGTAGGCTGTTGTTAGGTATATGAATGTGCCATTTATGGTTTTACCTGGCACTACTTGAGTTCAGTTCTGTCTGTGTGTGTGCGCTTGTGGCTGTCACTGTCCCAAACTGATTCTAGAACTAAGGGTGGCCCATCGGGACCATCCGACCGCCGTATCATCCTCATATGAGGATGCGGATAGGAGGAGCGTGTGGTCAGCACACCGCTCTCCCGGTCGTTATGATGGTTTTCTTTGACCGGAGCCGCTACTATGCGGTCGATTAGCTCCTCAATTAGCATCACGAGGCTGAGTGCACCCCGAAAAATGGCAACAGCACGTAGCGGCTGGATGGTCACCCATCCAAGTGCCAGCCACGCCCGACAGCGCTTAACTTCGGTGATCTCACGGGAACCGGTGTATCCACTGCGGCAAGCCTGTTGCTTAAGGGTGTAGAATGCGGATGGAATTTTCTGATTTACGAGTTGTACTTTATAGTCAGTGTAAATTGATGAATCTAGCTATCTTATCTCTCTCTGGCATGTCTATAGTTAACTGTTGGCTAGTATCACGAGCTCGAGCTGTTTACTACATCGTTTGCATCTACAAAAAAACTAAAGAAGAATTTCTGCATTTTTAGTATGTTAAAAAATTTTTCAAATGGCTCTGAGCATTATTGGACTTAACTTCTGAGGTCATCAGTCCCCTAGAACTTAGAACTACTTAAACCTAACTAACCTAAGGACATCACACACATCCATGCCCGAAGCAGGATTCGAACCTGCCACCGTAGCGGTCGCGCAGTTTCAGACTGTAGCTCCTAGAACCGCTCGGCCACTCTGGCCGGCTAAAACGTTAAATTTTACTAAATAATTAACGAGTTGTCCCTGTGGTACAGGATAACTGATTGTATGTCTTGTTAACTGTTATCTTCTTAAAATGCTTGAGTATCATGACTGAAAATTTTAATGAAGGTTTCTAGTATTGCGGTAGCGTCAACCACCGTCCTATGTTAGCAGAAGAGGAATCATTGCTACTGGCGTCGCCTCTGCCACCGCCTCTAACACCATAAATTCGAATCACCTTTTGCCAGTCATTTTGGCTACTTCGAGGCAATAGCTTTTTGATAATTACTGGCAATAGCCGATAGTTGGTATTTGTGTTATAATCATTTGATCATATGTTTTGCTGTTTGTAATGTAAGTGTGTATATTTACTTCATTTAATATTCATTACAAAAAGGAAATTATTTTATACTGTTGCCCTTTTGAGGTGTTTGCCATCAATTGTTTAATAAAATTTCGTCTTTTCATTGAAGTTATTCTTGGATGTTTGCTTTTAAAAATACATTCATTAGTGGTTTTAGAAACGATAAGATTCATTATGGCTCAGAACCTTTCCACTCAACACCAGCCCGCTACCGCATTTCAGATCTGTCGATGTAAAAAAAAACATACATTTTAGAATTCACAGATGATTTCTTGCAGATTAGAAATGAAAAAATGTCTTCTTTATATATTTACTTATTTATTTCTTGGTTAGATAGATTCACGAGAGGTTAATTCGGCATTTGCGACTTTTTCAAGAGTTACATTTATATATCAATTTATTCTATGTCTATATGATAGCACTTTTTTTTTTGACAGTTGTGAAATGACAGGTCGTTCCAAAGATCACTTATTTTTAGAAGTAAATTGTATCTTAGGTAGTAAGACACATTTTTTACCAGAGATATTGTGCATTATGTAAACGTTCAGTTTTGATGTTGTCTATTGTTTTTTATGTATCGTGATGTGTTTATCCCTTTTATATTGCTGTAATGTTAATATTGTTGCTGTAACAGCAGCCGAAAAGACATGAACACAACACGGTAAACAAAAAACAATATAGAACATTGAGATAGCACATCTACATAACGCGCAATAACTCTGGCAAAAAGCATGTCAGACTACCTAAGACACAATTTACTTGTAAACTTAAAGCATCATTCGAATGATCTGTCATTTTAAAAGAGTCAGAAAATGGCACAAAGTTTGTATCAGAAGTAAGTAGTGACCTATGGTAACAACATAGCACATAAAAGAAATGACGTTCCATGACTTTCTGTGGACTTCACCCCCTCTAGACATAAGTGTAACATAAAAACTTATAATACCTTTACACAAACGTAGAATAAAATTATACATAAATATGTCTACGGGAACAATTTAAAATGGCACATATGCCGACACAACCTTGATGTGAACCTATGTAATCAACAGGAATTAAAAATTGGCAGCTAATTTTGTCAAAAGTATAAAGAAGGTATCTTATTCTGAACTTATGCGAGGTGCGGGCCTAGCAGAAAAGAAGTTATCTAACGAAAGTTTCTGATACAAAATTTCATCCCGTGCATGTTTTCGGTAAAATTTGGACGCCTAAGAGTGGCAGTCTGGCAGCTCTGAAATGAGACATAGGCCGAGTACCTTCATTCAGTACAGTACAGAAGCACTGCTGAATTAATCCAGTATGTAGAGTTTAGCATCAGAATACTTCAGGTTGAAGAATCTGCTGTCGGTCTAAGTGTTTTTTTATTATTTTCGTTTTTTATCTGTGCAATAATACCGGAATATAGACTGTTTCTTAAATCATACGTGTCATACAGTTAAAGAATAGACCAAAAAGGAATGAAGTGCAATAGTCTTTTTTTTAGCTTTTTTATTTTACTTTGGGGGATAGGGTGTAACTGAAGAAAAGGGAAGCAATGCTGACAATTGATAGAGAAGCAGAGACGGGTTTAGTGCTTCATATCAGTGTTACGGTTTTTGGTGTATGCCACAATAGTTATTGTATGAGAGGTGGCTGTGCTAAGCGCTGGCCACATACTGGTCTCTCTGCCTCAGCTCAAATATTCCGAAATTAGGATCAAAGAAAACGGAATGTAAAATATACTCTGATTTGGAGGTGATTGTAGAAGGAGGTGTACTTTCTGTAGACGCTAAAAACGCCAATTCATCTATTGAGAGACCTAATTATCAAGAAAAAATAAATGTCATCATATGGCGAGACTATAATTAAGTAATCATTGACGTTCATGTCAGTTATCAATATGGACATTTCTGCTTTGATTCTTAAAAAGAATTTTTGCGTGGTATGGCTTTTTATTGACGGTTCATTGTGAGACCTGCAATTTCGGTGACGATTTAAATACAATTAATTCCAAGTAACTATTTGAAAATTACCAAAGCCAGTCATTGGCCGAACAACTGCGGCACACATTGCACTACGAGTAGCTCTAAGCCAACTACAAAGACTAATGACGGTTTATTTTTAAATAATAACAAGTAATTGTGTGTAATTGCCATTATTTCCAAGCAAAACAATTAATTGTGATAAAGTCAGCGGCTCGTTATCTTGTGGTTAGCGTCGCTGAATCCCGATCACATGACTCAGGGTTCGATTCCTCGGTGGGTCAGGAATTTTCTTCAGTCAGGATTGTATATGTGTGTTGTTCTCTTCATTTCATCATCGGAAAGTCGTCGAAGTCAAGTAGAAAGACTTGCACCAGACGGCCGAACATCCCAGAAAGGATCTTCTGGTCAACAAAGACATACCGTTTCGACATCATGTCGTTGTGTGTAGGGGAAATATTTCAGAGAACAGAGTGAAACTTGAAAGGCAAAACAAGAAAACTCACCTTTTAAAAGACATAACGTTTCTGTGTTTCTGTTAACTAATAGCGTATATTTTCTGTAAAATCTGCTGCAATTTCTGTACTCTGAAGTGACAAACGTCATGGGACACCTTTCAAATAACACGTCGTACTCCTTTTGCTAGGCGTAGGGCATCTGGTTGACGTGACATGTACGCAACGAGTCGTTGGAAGTCCACTGCAGAAATACTGAGTAACGCTGCCTCTATAGCTGTCCGTAATAGCAAAGGTGTTGTCGATGCAGGATTTTGTGGGTGAACTGACCTCTAGATTATGCCCCAAAAAATTCGATCGGATTCTTTCAGGCGATCTGGGCGGCGAAATCATTCGCTGGGATTGTCCAAAAGTTCTTCAGATGAATCGCGAATAACTGTGGCCCGGTAACATGACACCTTGTCATCCTTAAAAATTCAATCATTATTTGGTCTCGAAGTTTCCGAACATAGCCATTTAGGACACTGTCCATTCCATGTAAACACAGCCCACACCATTATGGAGCCTCCGCTACCTTGCAGTGTGCTTCTCGGGAGTTGGGTCTACTGGATTCGTCATGTCTGCGCACATGCGAACCCTACCATCAGCTCCTACCAACTGAAATCGGAACTGGCCAGGCCACGGTTTTCCAATCGTCTAAGATCAAACTGATGTCGTCACAAGCCCAGGAGAGGCACTGCAGCCGACGTCGTGCTGTTATCAAAGGCACTCAAGTCGGTCATCTGTTGCTCACTACCGCCAATATTGTCGCACTGTCATAATGGATACGTTCGTCGTACGTCCCACTTTCATTTCTCCGGTTATTTCACTAAGTCACAACGCAGTGACAGCTTTACGCAACGCCGCTGCTTTCGGTAGTTAAGTGAATGCCACCGTCCACTGTGTTGCCCGTGGTGGGAGATATTGCTTGAAATTTGGTATTCTCGGCACAATCTTGACATTGTAGATTTCGGAATATTGAATTCCTTGAAGATTTCTGAAGTGGAATGTTCCGTGTATGTGGCTCCAACTACTACTCCGCTTTCAAAGTCTGTTAGTTCCAGGTGTGCAGCCATAATCACGTCGGAAATCTTTTCACACGAATCACCTGAGTACAATTGATAGCTCCGCCACATAAATTGCCTATTATAACTTGTGTACACGATATTACCACCGTCAGTATATGTGCATATTGCTATGCCATGACTTTTATCTCCTCATTGTATAAGAAATTAAGAAATCAAATACCATAACAAGCAGATTACAATTAGCAAATAAAAAAGGCTGGACTTAAAATCTAACGCTCGTCCTTTAATATTCTAATTCAAATACTCGCTGCACTAATGAGTGAACATACTAATCGTTCGTTATTAGTGCGTTGCCAAATTATCATTTTTTGAGGTCCACTTTCTTAGCGACGAAGTGTAAGGGGAAAAATTGTGAGGAACATTTTTCTATTGCCAGTAGGTAAGCAATCACGCCGTGAAGTACGATCATATGAATTTTCTTATGAATTTATTTGTTGCGAATCTGGCAATTTACTTTTCAGCTAATCAACCAAACCATTAATATTAACGTTAACTGTTAACTGGCATTGACAGGCAGGTAAAAGATATGAAGTTGACATACTGTAGCTTCTTAGTCTTTCTTAAACACTTGTAACATCGGATCCTTCGGTATCAAAGAATATGCAAATCTCAGACTGAGGAAACTCTTCACTAGGAATGATTTTCTTTGCTTGTGCATATCCTCTTTGTGCCAGAGGGTGAATTTTGGCCACAATGCCATTGAAATGCAATCAAGGAGATTGCTTATAATGTACTCGTGCGAGCAATTCTACAGTATTGTGTGGGACGTGCACTAAGAGGGAATATTGAACACGTACGGAGTAGCATGAATGGTCAAAGATTTGTTTGACTCACGTGGAAACGTAGAGGAGATGCTGAAGAGAGTGAACTGTCAAACGCTTGAACATAGGCTCAAACTAACCCACCAAAGCCTTCTCGCAAAGTTTCAAGAACAAACTTTAACTAATGAGTCGAGGAGTAAATCACAACTCCCTACTTTTTCAGCTCCCGTAGGGGTGGCGACGACATGGTGAGTGGAATTACATTGTGCACAATGGCGTTTAGCCAACCATTCTTCTTGAGCTACGTACATAAATTGAAGGGGAAAAATCCTTAATTACTGGTACAACGGGGAGTACTCCTTGCCATTAATTACACAGTGGTTTGCTGGGATGCAGACGTAGATCTAGTTTCTTAATTGTCCGTTTCAGTGGCTTTTCCTCTTAACACTGCGCACTTCTTCTATAATCAGCCTTCGTACGACACTGCGTTTGAGTTGACGACGACCGGCAGACACTCGTCGTGCTCTGTTTTCTACAGTTGTGCCTTCTCCCTGAAAGCATGTTGGATCCCCCCCGTGTCTGTTCTTCTTGAATACGCCCTTTACGTAGTTGTGCTCCCTAAATCGCCTCTATGGACTGGTGTACGTAACGCACACTTATGTCGTGAAGGATGATGCCGGCTGAAGGCGTGGAGATAAAAATGAGTGTGAGTGGCTTTCCTATACACACCATGTCCCATAGAGGCCTCTGCTTTGCACTTGAGCAGGACGTCTGAAAAGGGGGGGGGGGGGGGACGTATGTTCTTCCAACGTCGTAGCGAATTTGATGCTGGGGTGCAGACAGTTCAGATGTTGGAAAAACTCCTGAAGCCTTCCTTTCCCGTGCGGCCGCACCACAAATGTGCCATCAGCTTATAGGAGAAAGCATGTGGATTTCTGTGCAGCTTTTTCCAGAGCATTCTCTTCCAGCTCCTCCATGAATCAGGTTGCGACAACCTATGACAGAGGGCACCCCATGGCTACTGTTTGTTCGGAATAGTCGCCATTGACGACATAGAATGTTGATGTCAGGAAATAGTCGAAGAGGTTGTCCATTGTGGGGTTAATTTCTGCCTGATTAATTTGAGGGAATCAGCGAGCTACATACTGATCTTGGTTACGAAGGTCTTGTTCTTGCTGCCTTTGAATGAAATGCACCGAGTTTATGATGTGGTACTGACTCATCCCGAAATTGGGGCTTAAAACTGCTGTTAAATATTTGGCCAGCTGGTACATACGGACAACTATACAGGGTGTTACAAAAAGGTACGGCCAAACTTTCAGGAAATATTCCTCACACATAAATAAAGAAAAGATGTTATGTGGACATGTGTCCGGAAACGCTTCATTTCCATGTTAGAGCTCATTTTAGTTTCGTCAGTATGTACTGTACTTCCTCGATTCACCGCCAGTTATCCCCCGTCCGGCCATTCCGATTTCGGTTTTCCATGATTTCCCTAAATCGCACCAGGCAAATGACGGGATGGTTCCTTCGAAAGGGCACGGCCGACTTCCTTCCCCATTCTTCCCTAATCCGATGAGACCGATGACCTAGCTGTTTGGTCTCTTACCCCAAACAATACAATTCAATACACCGCCAGCTGGCCAAATTGAAGAAACGTAGTGTTGACTTCGGTGCTCGTGTTGACGTGCGAGTCATTGCTCCACAGTACTAGCATCAAGCACATCAGTACGTAGCATCAACAGGTAAGTGTTCATCACAAACGTGGTTTTACAGTCAGTGCAATGTTTACAAAGGCGGAGTTGGCAGATTCTCATTTGATGTATGGATCAGCACGGGGCAATAGCCGTGGCGCGGTACGTTTGTATCGAGACAGATTTACAGGACGAAGGTGTCCCAACAGGAAGACGTTCGAAGCAATTGATCGGCCGACGTCTTAGGGAGCACGGAACATTCCAGCCTATGACTCGCGACTGGGGAAGACCTAGAACGACGAGGACACCTGCAATGGACGAGGCAATTCTTCGTTCATTTGACGATAACCCTAATGTCAGCGTCAAAGAAGTTGCTGCTGTACAAGGTAACGTTGACCACGTCGCTGTATGGAGAGTGCTACAGGAGAACCAATTGTTTCCGTACCATGTACAGCGTGTGCAGGCACTATCAGCTGCTGATTGGCCTCCACGGGTACACTTCTGCGGATGGTTCATCCAACAATGTGTCAATCCTCATTTGAGTGCAAATGTTCTCTTGACGGATGAGGCTTCATTCCAACGTGATCAAATTGTAAATTTTCACAATCAACATGTGTGGGCTGACGAGAATCCGCACGCAATTGTGCAATCACGTCATCAACAGAGATTTTCTGTGAACGTTTGGGCAGGCATTGTTGGTGATGTCTTGATTGGGCCCCATGTTCTTCCACCTACGCTCAATGGAGCACGTTATCATGATTTCATACGGGATACTCTACCTGTGCTGCTAGAACATGTGCCTTTACAAGTACGACACAACATGTGGTTCATGCATGATGAAGCTCCTGAACATTTAAGTCGAAGTGTTCGTACGCTTCTCAACAAAACATTTGGTGACCGATGGATTGGTAGAGGCGGACCAATTCCATGGCCTCCACGCTCTCCTGACCTCAACCCTCTTGACTTTCATTTATGGGGGCATTTGAAAGCTCTTGTCTACGCAACACCGGTACCAAATATAGAGACTCTTCGTGCTCGTATTGTGGACGGCTGTGGTACAATACGCCATTCTCCAGGGCTGCATCAGCGATTCCATGCGACGGAGGGTGGATGCATGTATCCTCGCTACCGAAGGTAAGTTCTGCTGCTGTGTGTTTCCATTCCATGATTAATGTGATTTGAACAGAAGTAATAAAACGAGCTCTAACGTGGAAAGTAAGCGTTTCCGGACACATATCCATATAACATATTTTCTTTCTTTGTATGTGAGGAATGTTTCCTGAAGGTTTGGCCGTACCTTTTTGTAACATCCTGTATAGCTTACAACAGGATGCAGAGAAATGTATTGTTTAGCCGGCCGTGGTGGACGAGCGATTCTAGGCGCTACACTCTAGAACCGCGCGCCCGCTACGGTCGCAGGTTCGAATCCTGCCTCGAGTATGTCCTTAGGTTAGTTAGGTTTAAGTAGTTCTACGTTCTAGGGGACTGATGACCTCAGAAGTGCTCAGAACCATTTGAACCATTTTTGAAATGTATTGTTTATGAATTTTTGGAAACCTATAGAGCCTCGGTGGTGCAACTTTGACCACAGGCGACTCACCAGAAGAAAAGTTCTTATGTCAAAGGATCTACCTGAGAACGAGCTACGTCACTGACAGATACTCTCTTCTTGTTAACTGTAGCCTGACCTCTTCTCTCCGCCCCTGTTCCTCCAACCCTCTGACAGCGGGAGTGATTTGTAACTGTCACCGTACCAGATTGCTGAAGGTTAACATTCACGTAGACCCAGAACGCCCTTGCCACGCTTATGCGATTTGAAAATGCCGTTTGCAATAGAGGAGGCTCCAATATTTTTGGGTGTGGGGAAGATAGAATACGTATGCTTGATGCTTCATGAGCAGCTGCACGCAGGTGGACGCATAGATACTGGAGGCTCTCCAGATGAGGGAAAGGGGACTCGAGCCATAGGTGTCACCAACCCAAAAGTGCACGCCTTCCTGATCCAAATGTCTGCACCCAACACCCAAAATCCACACGAGGGATTCTACGAGCTTCATAATATTGGAACATACACTGGTGAGCCTAAACGTTACGATCATTTACCACTGCGACACACAATGCGTAATGGTACTTTGCAGGCACGAAATGTGACGACGATAATATACAGTCATAGTAGGTACGAATGGTGACTCATTCTACTGACGGTAATCGTCCGTAATTGTAATCCATTGACAGATGCGACTTGGAGAAAGGGCACATTAGCGTGGCCTGGCGCCTTGGAACGAATAGCCCGATTGTTCACGTGCTGCTGGCGTGAGCTTCTCTGAAAAGTGGTTGAAGACCTGTGAAATCACGAGTAGATGCAAGATGCTGAACGCCCACTCCACAATACAGTATATGGATCTCAGTTGCATGGCTCACTCTGTGAAGCGGGATAGGCAGCTATAGGTGGCAGATCTGAAGACAGAGTACAATGGCGATGCAGGCACAAGTCTCTCTGAGAAAATTGTTCGGTGTACTTTTTTAAACATGGAACTCAACAGCCGATGACACCTATGTGTAGCCACGTCGACCAGACGACTTTGTCGATTACTATTGCAGTTTCAACAGGATCATCGAGACAGGATCACAGACCAATGTAAACATGTCGCGTGGTCGTATGAACTACATTACCTGTTACTCCATCATCATGTCTTGATGCGCCATCATGTGGACTATATGAACATTATTGCGAGCAACTTGCACCTCTTCATACTTGATCTCTTCCTCAACTGCCGTCGCATCTTCCAGCAGGTTAACTGTAAGCGTCAGAAGGCTACAATAAGTCTTCAGTAATTTGACGAGCACGTTAGTTAATTCACGTAGAAGTCTTGGCCACCAGATTCGCATGACATGAAACGGATGGACCACATGTGAGACACTATTGGGTGTCAGCTCCGCGCCCACAAAGAAACGGTGCGTTACTAAAGGTACTTGCGTCACCTCTGCCACATACCTCCAGGAACCCATCAAAGTAATGTAAAATCCATCCCATGAACGAATAATGCTGTGTTGTGTTCCACAGGTGGACCAACATACTTTTAAGTGTGTGGTCCGGAGTTCTCGTTCGTCAGTATACGTGCTCTGGCATTTTAGCATCCGAGAGCACACCCAGGGTCTGAATTCGTGGATGTGGCACTGTCGGTATTTCTGCAGTGAATGGCGACATGGTTTCGAGATTTGACGGGATCTAAGTCTAAGTGCAGTTGCTACTTCTTAAGGTTATTAGTATTTTAATTCTGTGTCGAGAATTTATATGGAGGCGACGATCTTCACGACGGCGCTGCTCAGCAACAGAGGGACATGAATGTGTTCATCTCTTTCCCTTCGTGGCCACCAATGTCAATTTCAATACTTACGTCATATTTGTTGCGACATTCAGAACCTGCAGTCTTTCTTTCATTTAGTTACGAAGTCCGATTATTTTCTTTCTCAGGTGAATAAATGCATTTTAACCACTATTCTTTTTACACAGGTCACGGGAAATGATAGTAATTATAATGTATGTGTCTCTGTCACGATCGTACGTTCGCATACAACTGAGTGCGTAGCGCCGTAACTATACTTATGACCCATTTCCCATGCAGTATTAATTATTATTTTGGACCAGACAGTCGCGAATGTACGTGCCATCTTATTTTGCGCAGTCAGTCGGGTGTATTCCTTAATAAAGTTACTTTTAATATTCAGTGGCTTAGTATCCACAATTGACTGCCTGTGTGACAACGGCGCTTCACGCGAAAAATTTACTACGCGACATTCGTACGAACTCTCATTTCAAAATTACGACACCGGCTGACTAATTTTTTAACAATTTAACAGGGCGGTTACAAAGCCAGATTTGTTATTCCTGATAAAGAAACCCTCCTGAGTAGTCCCCACCCGCAGACCAGAATATTTTATCGAAGGGGATGCCATCATCATTAAGCAGTTCAATAGCGCTACATGCCGTACGTAAAAAGATAGCGTATGTAGATTCTGCTGGTTTTTAACCGACAGCAGTACCAGCACAGAACGGCCATGTTACCTAGTGTTACAGGGCGAGATCAGGTAATTATCCACACTGTCACCACTGAAACTACGAAAGGCTGCTTCCTCTTCTCAGGAACGACGCGTCTGGAATCTCCGCAGCTATCCATCCGTTCTCGTTTCTCCATCGGATCGGCTATCTCTATTCTTGAGGTACAAAAATGGCTCTGAGCACTATGGGACTTATCATCCGAGGTCATCAGTCCCCTAGAACTTAGAACTACTTAAACCTAACCTAACCTAAGGACATCACACACATCCATGACCGAAGCAGGATTCGAACCTGCGACCGTAGCGGTCGGGCGGTTCCAGACTGAAGCTCCTAGAACCGCTCGGCCACTTCGGCCGGCCTGTTGAGGTACGCAAGCCACCCTACGTGGGCAAGGTCCTTGAACTTACATAAGAATATTTTAGTTTCTTCGCCCAAGTTTTCATTTAACTGTTTAATGGTAGAAACGGACCCTCTGAATTATTTCAAGAGTTTCGTGCTTATGAATACCGGTTGTAAACCTAATATATACGATCGTCAAATTGGATGATCAATGATGAGGTAATTGTAACAAGATTGGGAAAGAACTAAATTTAACGATGATAAAGGCCACCCATAGCTGCTCAAAACTTGGAATGTATACGTGAAACCAGGTTTTATAATGAGGATTTTGATCAATAAAGAATTCTTCTGCAGTTGAGAACTAATTTTCATAACATGGAAACAATTACAATGAGACATAGTAGATAATACACGTAATAAACTACGATCAAGTTATTCGTAAACACCACGAAACAAAAAAGACGCATTCAAAATGAGTTATTTTCCTAAGAATTATAAGCCTTCTGTTAAAATTTGGTATGTTTCGTTTAATGTGGGCGTGGTAACTATAAGGATCGTAAGTTAATTGGTGTTCGTAAAGAACCATGTGTAAGCTCGATCGATTTTAACGCAGGAAGATCCCGCAAATTGATTCATAAACTAAATTAAGAGCGGGGGAATTGTAGTCAATAAGGCACGTGCTTATTTATCAAAAACGGAAGCAAGTCGTAATTATCTTTTTTCGTGAAACAGACTCAACCATATCACGTATATTCCCGAATTATACTTACAAATTGAACTTGCTCTGTACAATTACTCGATCAAAACGCTGAATAAGTTAGCAAAAATAGGAAATGATGATTAACTGTTTGAGCACACCACGTGACAGTTTAGCCACATTGTTGACAGACTTGTTAATTGCGACCGTACATGTCACTGAATTCGGGTAACCCGAAATGCACATCCTGAAAAAAGTAATTAAAACTGGCATAACTTGGTTCATATTTGGTTAAAACACAATTAGATTACAAAAACCAGACTTCCAAAACCTTGCCGTCCTTGGCGTTGCAGTATAATATACATCTTCAGGTTCTTAAGTGCAAACGATGTCCACTTTCAGAGGCGGTTCTGCTTACTACACAAAACATGTACTGGAGGTGACCTGTCGATGGTTCGAATTGAGAAAGAAGGTGAAGCTGCAAAGAAAACCGTTCATATCGAAATAAATACATAATTCCGAAATACGCCAAAAGGGCAAAAAGGACAAATAAAATCGGCCATTTTCCAGCCGACAATGACTCAAAATGAATATACACCGAAGCCCCGAATCAACTTGTATAGGCATGCGTACTCCCACACATATGGAAACAGGCAGAATACGGCGCTGCGGTCAGCAACGGCTATATAACACAAGTGTCTGTCGCAGTTGTTAGATCGGTTACTGCTGCTACAATGTCAGGTTATCAAGATTTAAGTGAGTTTGACCGCGGTGTTATAGACGGCGCACGACCGATGGGACACATCATCTCAGAGCTAGCGATGAGGTGGGGGTTTTTCCGTAAGACCATTTCACGAGTGTACCGTGAATATCAGGAACCCGGTAAAACATCAAATCCCCGACATCGCTGCGGCCGGAAGATGATCCTGCAAGAAAGGGATCAACGTCACAGAAGTGCAACCCTTCCAAAAAGTGCTGCAGATTTCAATGCTGGGCCATGATCAAGTGTCAGCGTGTGAATCATTCAACGAAACATCATCGATAAGCGGGTATGGGGACGAGCTCATGAATCCATGGATCCTGCTTGTTAGCAGGGGACTGTTCAGGCCGGTGGAGGCTCTGCAATGATGTGAGTCGTGTGCAGTTGAAGTGATATGGACCCTTGTTATGGCTATATACGACTCTGACAGGTGACACGTACATAAGCATCCTGTCTGATCTCCTCCATGCATTCATGCCAATTGTGCGTAACCGAGGGACTTGGGCAATTCCAGCAGGACAATGGGACACTCCACACATCCATAAGTGCTACAGAGTGGCTCCAGGAATACTCTTCTGAGTTTAACTACTTCCACTTACCACTAAACTCCCCAGACATGAACATTACCGAGCATATCTGGGACGTTTAGCAACGTGCTGTTCAGAAGAGATCTCCACACTCTCGTACTGTTTCGGATTTATGGACAGCCCCGCATGATTCATGGTGTCAGTTCCCTCCAACACTATTTCAGACATTAGTCGAGTCAATGCCACAACGTGTTGCGGCACTTCTGCGTGCTCGTAGGGGCCCTATAGGATACTCAGGCCGGTGTACCAGTTTATTTGGCTCTTCAGGGTATATTTCGTTGAAACTCGTCTTGTGATATTCGGGTAAAAGAAGACTTTTCATAAATTTCCGTATCCTACTCATAACACTACATTGAAAGGGTGCCGGTAATAAACCGCTGCAGAGGGCGAAGACTGGCAGACATCCGAGCAAGACTCATTTAGTCTGCGTGGGTTGAGCACAGATTGGTCTGGGCGTTAATAAAGCTACTACATCAGATAAAATTTTCTTACATAATAAGTTTAACGCCATAAAACTTAGTTCCACCCTCACATTTCAATTCTAAAGTTCAGCTGTTTTCTTCCACATCGCAATATACTCCAGACACTCGTATGTTCAGAATTCAATTCTGTGTTAAATGTCTATCTACAGTGCTCTGTCATGCCTTTTCCGAGAAAAAGTGGGACAGGCAGTACACTGTTATTCGTCAGACGGTAACTGACCTTCCATAGCAGAGTCTGCGTAAATTTGCCTACTTTGTTCGCACCAGCACTCCTGGAGTTTGTCTGCGAAAGCAAACATTTGGCCAGCGTATTTCCTCCTGCGTCACTCGTGCAGCTCTGCGCTGATGCAGTCATTCATGGTTGAGTCTTGTGCGGTCTTCCTCTCGCTTCTTGAAAGAACCTCTTAACCGCGGATAAGTCTTTAGTTTGTTCCTCTTTATCACGTGGGTGAGTATACTTTTCAAGGACAAATGTGGTCTCACGGTCGACTGGTAACACTGCAGCTCTAAACAGAGGGTTTCCTTAGCTGGCAGCAGGCAAAAACTGTTATCGTGCAAAATACTTTCCCTGTCGCACAGGATAGCTTGCTATTATCATCTACAACCTTATTGACGATGACGAAGAGAAAATAGTCGCACTGGCAGCGTAGACGGCAATGATATAAGCTTTTACGATGTGGAAGACCAGTAAGGCAATCGTCTGCAAGTCACTCCTTGCCAAGAAGAAATTAATTCGTGTAGACAGTATCTTATAAAAATTTCCGTACACATATTAGTAGCCATTACTATGGAGTGCTTCTATGTTTTTGCCCTTAAGGCGGCTTAGCTCTGCTGTGGATACTATCGCCCAGCTATCTGAATGTGCATGGCAGAATGGCAATCCATTCTTCCTCAAGAAAATTAACCAGAATACTCAGGTCCGGAGCGAAATCGATGTTCTGACACATCCGACAGGCGTGCCATTTAGGTTGAAGTCGCATCTCTAGGTGGGTAAATCCATTTTCAAAATATTACTCTGCACAAACCCTTCCTTCACATATGCTTCATTATGACAGGTCGTTGTCATGCTGATATACAGGGTGGTCCATTGATATTGACCGGGCCAAATATCTCATGAAATAAGCATCAAACGAAAAAACTACAAAGTTAGAAACTCGTCTGGCTTGAAGGGGAAACCAGATGGCGCTATGGTTGGCCCGCTAGATGGCGCTGCCACAGGCCAAACGGATATCAACAGCGTCTTTTTTTTTTTATAGGAACCCTCATTTTTATTACATACTCGTATAGTACGTAAAGAAATATGAATGTTTTGGTTCGACCACTTTTTCGCTTTGTGATAGATCGCGCTGTAATAGTCACAAACGTATAAGTACGTAGTATCACGTAACATTCCGCCAGTGCGGACGGTATTTGCTTCGTGATACATTGCCCGTGTTAAAATGGACCATTTACCAATTGCGGAAAAGGTAGATATAGTGTTGATCTATGGCTATTGTGATCAAAATGACCAGCGGGCTTGTGCTATGTATGCTGCTCGGTATCCTGGACGACATCATCCAAGTGTCCCAACCGTTCGCCGAATAGTTACGTCATTTAAGGAAACAAGAAGTGTTCGGCCGCATGTGAAACGTTAACCACGACCTGCAACAAATGATGATGCCCAAGTAACTGTTATAGCTGCTGTCACGGCTAATCTGCACATCAGTAGCAGAAAATTGCGCGAGAATCAGGAATCTCAAAAACGACGGTGTTAAGAATGCTACATCAACATCGATTGCACCCGTACCATATTTCTATGCACCAGGAATTGCATGGCGACGACTCTAAACGTCGTGTACAGTTCTGCCACTGGACACAAGAGAAATTACGGTACGATGATAGATTTTTTGCTCGAGTTCTGTTTAGCGACTAAGCGTCATTCACCAACAGCGGTGACGTAAACAGCCATAATATGCACTATTGGGCAACGGAAAATCGACGGTGGATGCAACAAGCGGAACATCAGCGACCTTGGTGGGTTAACGTATGGTGCGGCATTATGGGAGGAAGGATAATTGGCCCCCATTTTATCGATGGAAATCTAAATGGTGCAATGTATGTTGATTTCCTACGTAATGTTCTACCGATGTTACTACAAGATGTTTACTGCATGACAGAATGGCGATGCACTTCTAACATGATGGATGTCCGGCAAATAGCTCGCGTACGGTTGAAGCGGTATTGAATAGTACATTTCATGACAGGTGGACTGGTCGTCGAAGCATCATACCATGGCCCGCACCGGATGTGACGTCCCTGGATTTCTTTCTGTGGGGAAAGTTGAACGATATTTGCTATCGTGATCCACCGACAACGCCTGACAACATGAGTCACCGCATTGTCAATGCATGTGCGAACATTACGGAAGGCGAATTACTCGCTGTTGAGAGGAATGTCGTTTACAAATGTTTTGAGGTTGATGGACATCATTTTGAGCATTTACTGCATTAATGCGGTATTTACAGGTAATCACGCGGTAACAGCATGCGTTCTCAGAAATGATAAGTTCACAAAGGTACATGTATCACATTGGAACAACCGAAATAAAATGTTCAAACGTAAATACGTTCTGTATTTTAATTTAAAAAAGCTACCTGTTACCAACTCTTCGTCTATAATTGTTCAAATGGCTCTGAGCACTATGGGACTTAACTTCTGAGGTCATCAGTTCCCTAGAACTTAGAACTACTTAAACCTAACGAACCTAAGGACATGCCCGAGTCAGGATTCGAACCCGCGACCGAAGCGGTCGCGCGGTTCTAGACTTAAGCGCCTAGAACCGCTCGGCCACCGCGGCCGGCCTCTGAAATTGTGAGCCATGTTCGTGACTATTACAGCGCCATCTCTCACAAAGCGAAAAAAGTGGTCCAACTAAAACATTCATATTTATTTACGTACTACACGAATATGTTATCAAAATGGGGGTTCCTATTTAAGAAAACGCAGTTTATATCCGTTTGATCTATGGCAGCGCCATCTAGCGGGCCAACCATAGCGCCATATGGTTTCCCCCTTCAAGCTAGACAAGTTTCGTTGTTTGTAGTTTTTTTCGTTTGACGAATGTTTCGTGAGATTGACCCGGTCACGATCAATTGACCACCCTGTATAAGCTTGTACGATGTGAAAGACCAGTAAGGCAAAGGTGTGCAAGTCTATTCTTGCCAAGAACGACTTAATTCGAGTAGACACTATCTTATCAAAATATCCGGATATTAGTAGGCATTACTATGGAGTGCGTCTACCCTGTGTCCTTAAGGCGGCTTAACTCTGCTGTGGACACTTTCGCCCAGCTATCTGAATGTGCATGGTGGAATGGTAGCCCACTATTCCTCAAGAGACTTAAGCAGAGGAGGTAGTGATGCTGAATACTCAGGTCCAGAGCGAAATCGACATTCTGTCACATCTGACAGGCGTGCCGTTTGGGTTCAAGTCGGGCCTCTATGCGCGTCAATCCATTTTCAGAGTATTACTGTGCACAAGCCGTTCCTTGACTTGTGCTCTTTTGTGACAGGTCGTTGTCATGCCGATACATGCATCGATTCCAGATTTCTCCGCTTCTTCACGCTGTATACAATAGTGTAAATGTGTTCACTTCCTTCCGCATTTAGCTTTTCCTTCAGCGTAATAAGGGACCACACGCTAACCACGGAAAACATGCTATACCAAAACACCGGTTCAGTCGTACTTCACTGTTGGCACAGATAATGTATTCTAGGCATTCGCCTAATCCAAACCCTTCCACCGGATAATTGATCACTCCTCATTACTCGTTACCAGTCGTCCACTATCCGTCAGCGTTGCTCTTCTTACCATATCAAACATCGCTTAGCAAAGACCAGAGAAATGTGTGACGTTCGAGGATCAGCCCGACCATTGTATCCCATTCTTTTCAATTCCTTACCCACAGCCATTGTTAGAGCTGCACTTTGGAACTCACGAGTGATTCCTTCTGTCGATTTCATGCAATTTTTTATGACCACCTCCCGCAGTCCTCGACGGTTTCTCTCCATCAGCACATGAGGCCGCCTGGTCTTGGTTTATATGTGATTGTTGCTTCGCCCTTCCACCTCGCAATCACATCAACAGAAGACCTGAGGGCAGATTTAGAATTGTTGAAATGTCTCTGATGGAACTGTTTCTCACGTGACTCGTAATGACTAGAACGCGTTCGAAGTCACTGAGATGTCCTGACCCGCGCTTCAGTCTGGAACCGCGCGACGGCTACGGTCGCAGATTCGAATCCTGCCTCGGGCATGGATGAGTGTGATGTCCTTATGTTAGGTTTAAGCAATTCTGAGTTCTAGGGGACTGATGACCCCTGCAGTTAAGTCCCATTGTTCTCAGAGAAATTTGACCCATTTGTCCTGACCCAAGCATTCTGCCGTTACTGCTCTTCTACTGACAACACAGTAGTCCCACCTCCTTTTGCACTGGCGTGTCCGTCACTCGTTACATCAGTCCCACACTACACAGGTGTACCCAGATACTTATGATCAGATAGTCTACACCTCAACCGAAAAGAACCAATGTGCGCATAATTCCTATTCTGTCAGTATCAATGCATCATGAGACATCAATTTCTGCAATACTAAGAAGAATATAAGGAAATACTAGCTATGTGTAAACTTTGTCTGTTATGCAGAAAAGGTTACCAAAGAAAGTCTAAGGAAACTATTCTCGTTAGGGAAATCCATTCTTACAGGATACTCCCTGAAATGGGTCGACGACGAAGCTTACTTCTATTTGGCAAAAATCATACAGATAATACAGAACCCCAAACTGAATAGTTGGAGATAAGGAAGTTAGTAGTCAGAAACGGATATTTAGCTTATTATTTGTACAAGCAGCTCACACGTTGCAGCAACAACTTCATAGCGTTTCAGTGCATACACTTCAACAGAGCATAACATTTTGGCATAGTCAGATATTCCGTAAAGTGAAAGAGTGAGGGAATTATCAACAATCGAATCGAAGGCTATTGTTACTTATGTCCTTTTATACAAGGAACTCGGTATTGCTGATAGTAGATTGAACTTCAATTGCCCCGCCAATTACTCAAGAGAAGTGGAGTGAGTGCACCTGATGATAAAGCCAGCGCTTTGCTATATACTGCTTCGAAGAGCGATCCAGGGAGCTATCTATTACTGTATTCAGAGTGAATGAATAATGTATAATCTTTACCATGCAGCTCTGGAGAATGTGTACCGAGGAACTAAAACACAAGAAATAATAATTTCGGAAATATGTCAGCATCTAGTACCCACACTTAATTTGTGAGTTTACTCTTAGACTAATTCCATTAAATCGGCGATCTTTCTATTATTTAACAGTGCGGTGCAGTTAGCTGATCTGCTTTATCAATTAAATCAGTGGACGATCACTGCCAGTGGCTACCCAACTTAAATTTTTTGCCCTCCATTGTCTGATTCTTAGCCGGCCACACTGGCAGAGCGTTCTAGGGGCTTCAGTCCGCAACCGCGCGAGTGCTGCAGTTGCAGGCTCGAATCCTGCCTCGGGTATGGATGTGTGTGATGTTCTTAGGTTAGGTAGGTTTAAGTAGTTCTAAGTTCTAGGGGACTGATGACCTCAGATGTTAAGTCCCATAGTACTCAGAGCCATCTGAACCATTTGAATGCAGATCTGCGTTGTTTATCTCTCTTGATTTCCAGCACTCGATTAGAGCTGAGATCTCTTGATTAGTATTTGTCCAGGGCGGACAGTTTCATGCTTTCTACCCCCAACTTTATGCACGTTAGCACCTGTTACCAGCAGCATAGACATGAACTACCACCTCTTCTATTCATTATTTAGGCCACAGGACCTAGACTGGCAGGCAGCTTACAACTCCTCCCTCTGTGCGAACTCCTTCTGTATTCAGCAGTTGCAGAATATACCATAAGCTTCTATTAATTCTCTCCTTAATTTAAAACCGTCCTTGCTTCCAGCACTAACAACCCAACCCACTCCGAGTATCCTCCACATTAAATAAAATCTGCAACATCAATATTAGCATTGCGCATGGAAAGAAACAAGGAACCAGCCACATTACGATGCAAACGGCTAAGTGCTTGCGACTTCATTTGGGTGGAATTTAGTATTTCTCTAGTACCATACAGAAAATCTTTAGTGGTAGAAAGTGTAATATCATGGAATTGCGTCAGGCAGTGAAGAATGATATAATATTTTCTTCGTATCCATGGTGATTTTGCTAAATGAGGACAAACTGAGGAAAGGAGCCCTTAGGAAATTAAGAGGGAAAAAAATTATATGGGCATTTGACCGGAAATTCTTTCCGAAGGTTATAGACCCACTTGAAGACGGAGATAAAAATCTCTGAAAGAGTAGATTTCAGTTATTAAAAGCACACATGAGGACTCACCAGGCATGTGGGAATTTTCTGTCTGTACTAGGGTTTTACGTCCACACTCAAAAAGTCAGTTAGCTGTAGCACTATCGTGCAGCTGCCACGTTACCCATTGTACCACCAAAGGCATGTCTTCCAGCAGGCGAGACAGAGCCACCGTAAGGAAGCGCAGGTATGCTTCACCTGTGAGGCCTCGTGGGAAGATGACTGGTCCCACGAGGCGGTCGCCAGTAATCCCCGTCCACACACTGAGCCTGAACTGGTGCTGATAGTTCGCTGCCACCGTAACATGAGGTTTCTGCGTATCCCACAAGTGGGTGTTCTGAAAGTTTACGATACTGTACCAGTAAAGATAGCCTCATCTGCGACTAGAGTGGATGACAGATATTCCAGCACCGTGGTGGCCTCTGCGACGAACCAACGACAAAACCGTCGCTACGGCGGCACGTCCGTAGCAAATAAGTCATGTATGAGTCGTAAATGATACGGATTGCAGCAGTTTTCATGGTAGACAACTTTTTCTACCTCCCGCCCATTTTTGTATCTCTGTGAGATGTAAAATTTTCAAACCGCCCATCATTTCCACGGTAATGCTGATTCATGAAGTAAGGAAGTAACTACATAAAATTTCTAAAGCATAGTTACAGCAACTTAAAGCATATAATAATAGTTATTCACAAAATACATTAGTTCAAAATTTTATGAACGCCTAATGAAAACTTTTTCAAGCTCCTACCGCGTGTGGACCCCTGTGAAAGCTGGAACGCCCAGCAGTGCACAGTAGGGACCAAGTTGACCACCACCGTTCTACATCTATGTAGTGTAGGCAGTCTCTTCAGTAGATCTATTGCATCTTCCTAATGTTTTGCCAATAAAACGTAGTCTTTAGTCATCTGGCTTGCACCATGATGGCGGGTCACCTGTCTCTTTGTGATACCGGTATCATATGCTGCAATGTTGAACACCTGTTCGTCCAAGGTCTGTGCACGTACCAGGTCCAACCATCTCTCGTGGAAATCAACTCCCGTAAGCGAATCTGTCTCGTATAAAAGACGAAATGCTGTTACTTACAGTTTATGGTGCGGTTCCTGTTGGTGGGGATACCTTTCCCTTGCAGTTGTACTACTACACGCACATCGCAGTTTACCTGTCTATACAGGTTATTCGGAAATTACCGCTACAGACTTCTAGGACTTGTAGAGGGGAGTCAGTACATCGTATTTTGAATAGGAACCCATGTCCGGAAACGTCATACAACAAGACTACAGCGCGTCAAAGTTATAGGCGAGGGAATCTGTAAATGTACGTATACACGGGGTGATCCAGTGATGATGTTACAAACTTTCTAGGATGATGGAGAACGATAATTGTATTCATTCGAATTTAGGATCCCTCTACCGGAAACGAACGAGTCGAAAGGTATATACGAAAACCGTTCTAATACCTCTGACAGTTGAATACACGTACCGGTTCTGGTGTTGCGAAGAATGTAGGGTTGGTAACTTTCAGTGGTGGTAGTGTGGACAAAAACGAGAAGAAATGTCCAGTAAACGTGAGCTTTAACGTGCGTACCTTAACAGCTATGAACACTTGCTCAGTAGAGGAGAAGTGTTTCGCATTACCGAAGATGAACGAATGGCCATAGTACCTCATGTATGCAATTTTGAGCCCATGTTTATTGGACATTTTTTTCTCGTTTTTGTCCACACTACCGCCACTGAAAGTTACCAGCCCTACACTCTTCGCAACACAAGAACCCATACATGCATTCAATGTCAGAGGTATCAGAACGGTTTTCATTTATAACTTTCGATTTGTTCGTTTCCGGTACAGGGATCTTTACTTCAAATTAATACATTTATCGTTCTCCATCATGCTAGAAATTCTGTAACATCATCACGGAATCATCCCGTGTATACGTACATTTACAGACGCCCGCGCCTATAACTTTGACGCTCTGTAGTCTCGTTGGATGACGTTTCCGGAAATGGGTTCCTATTCAAAATACGATTTACTCACTCCCCTCTACAAGTCCTAGAAATCTGTAACGGGAATTTCCGACCACCTTGTATGTAAAGGCCATGTGGGACTGATACTGTTAGGTATGTCGGGACATCATATCTCAGTGCCGCGCTACCTAACACACTCATTGGTGCTACCTGTGACGCATTTCGGTTGGAGGAATGGACATTTGAAAGTTTGCGTCAGACTCTGCTGCGTCATATCCGCGCTTGCTTAGAGGCTGTGGGAGCAATTTTGGGCACGTTGTCTAACGGAGGTCTCGTCGCAGCATGTCGAGTGCTGTAATGTTCTGTACTGCATTTCCGGCCTTGAGTCCGTATGATACTTCTTGCTCGTTATTCTCTAAGGGATAGTTTACTGCAGTTTTTTTCCTTTCTTCTTCTTCTGCTCCATTTCCGCTTCATTAACTAGGGATTCTTGCACGCTCAGGTTTTACAGTTTTCTCCACAATGTCCTGAGCTGTTCTAGATCTCTTCTGCCACTCGGCGCGCACTCCGACGCTGCCTTTGTAAGTCTGGTTTTGTGTCTTGTCAAATATTTTGTTATGTATTCATTCTATACTTAATCTTTCCTAATATCTTAATTTAGTTATCATATCCACCCTCATACAGCATTTAATACTCCTTTAGAATCTCATTTCTGCCGCCTGTATTTGACTCAGTTGGTTTTGAGTCGACACCCAGGTTTCATTGCCATAAAGCAATGTGGCTGTAGCCATTACTTCCTAATCTAATTTTTGTTTCTTTCCCATTTTAATTTCAATCGTTCTTTGAATGGGCCCATATAGAACATGAAATTGGCTAACTTTTTGCTCAATGTCGTTTTCATTTTATAAACTTGTGCCACAGCCAAGATATTTCAAATTTGATAATTGCTCTAAAATGTTGTTTTCTAGTACAAAGATTGCTCTAGCTGGATCCTTTGCTCAAAAAGCCATATTTTCTTTTTATTAACTACAATTTTAAATTTATATGATTTCCGTAGGTTACATACAACATTAATGGATATCTGTGTCTCATTCGCCTTAATCATTATTTGACCGTTTGCAAATAGAAGAGTATTTGAATAGACACTATCTGACACCTCAATTCTTGGATCTACTAGCAATTTCAATTTCTCCAAAATGTCGCCAGTAAATGTATTAAAAAGAGAATCCGATCTCTTCTTTTAATTCCTGTGTCTATGGTAAAAGCAGTATTTCTATGGCTACTCCTTTTTATCAAAATTAGGTGCATATCGGGTAGTCCTCATTTTCTAGTGTTTCTAATAATTTCATTCGATTACCCTAACAAATACCTCCTGAAAAATGTGTGAAAGTGAGATTTGCTTCCAAATCACTTACTCTTCTTTGTACCATTATTTGCCTAATTGTGAAGACAGTATCCACGCAAGATCCCCCTTTCCTACAATCCACTTTACTCTTCTAGAAACAGATAATTTGCAATAGTTTCTCCGCAATTAGCAAATTCACGCATTATAACGTCTGAAGTAATCCTACGTAGGTCAAATATGCACTGTTTTCAGAAACAGTCTGAAAAGCTTGTAATGGTGTTGCAGGGTAGGTTGTGCTGAGATATAATTTTTAAGAAAAAAATAAGATACGTTGGGCCGTTTCCAAGTTGATTAGCATTGACGTTAGCCAACCGCGCCGTTGCGCGCGTATATTCTAGCGGTCCGCCAGATACATTTAGGGTCAGTTGTTCCCATGGTATAGATATTAGCGCTGGAGACCGCTCAGCCTTTGAGTCAGTTTCGATCTTTACTACAGTCCCATGTTCAATTTTTGTATCACTCGGTTTTAGGAAACCAAAAGATGTATGCGTTTTGCGACACATATCTGGCAGCCTGCTTGAATTCGCTCGTTTCACGGCCTGATTGATTAATTTCAATGCTAATTAATTCGAAAATGGCGCCACTTAGCGAATTTTTTCTTAACAATTACTTCCCAGTGCAGCCCATCTTGTAACACTCGCACAAGTTCTTCAGACTGTTTCTGACCAGCCTCTGTGGTTTTCAGTCAGGACACATTTCAGAGCTACAATAATTGGCCAAGTGAGAAGCAGCTGACGCTGAGGACTAGATCTACGATAGGAAACGTCTGTCATTGCATCGTAGACTACGTATACATCTACAAGACTACTCTGCAATTCACACGTAAGTGCCTGGCAGGGTTTTCGTCGAACCACTTTCACTCTCTTTCTCTAGGCTCCTACACTCGAACAGCGCACGGGAAAAACAAACACTTAAATCTTTCCGTATGAGCTCCGATCTCTTTTATTTTATTGCAATGATCAATTCTCCCTAGGTCAATAAAATATTTTCGCGTCTTGAGGAGAGCGCTGGAGAAAAGACCTAGCAGCAAGGAAAAACGCCTTTATTTTATTGATTGCCACCCCAATTCGCGTAACATATGTGCGATTCTCTCTCACCTATTCGCGATAATACAAAATAAGATGCCCTTCTTTGACCTTTTTCCATGTCCTCCGCCTATCCTATCTGGTAAGGATCCCATACTGCACAGTAACACTCTAGCAGAGGAAGATTAGATTACATTAGATTAGTACTTGTTCCACAGATCATGAATACGACACTTCGTAATGATGTGGAACGTGTCAGGTCAATAAAAGGTGTCTATACAAGATATTACATTACACAAAATATTACGTGACACTTAATTATTATTTTTTGGTGAGGGGGTGGGGAAATTATCCACTTACCATATCCAAAAATTCATCTAATGAGTTGAAGGGGTTGCCATTCAGAAATTCTTTTAATTTCCTTTTAAATGCTATATGGCTATCTGTCAAATTTGATGCTATTAGGTAAGTGACCAAAGATTTTTGTGGCAGCATAATTTACCCCTTGCCGAGCCAAAGTTAGATTTAACCTTAAGTAGTGAAGATCATCCTTTCCCCAGTGTTGCAGCCATGTACACCGCTATTACTTTTCAATTCTTTCGGACTGTTAATAACAAATTTCATAAGTGAATATATATATATATAGGCTACAGTGAAGATCCCTAGCTCTTTAAAGGAGTGTCTGCAGGATGATCTTGGAAGAGCTCCAGCAATTGTGCAATGAACACTCTTTTACTCAATGATGAATTACCCCAGAATATGATGCCATACCAAAGCAGAGAATTAAAATAAGCATGGTAAGCTAATTTACTCAGATGTATATCGTCAAAATTTGCAATGACTCTAAAGCATAAGTAGCTGAACTCAAACGATTCAGCAGATCTTCAGTGTTTTTACTAGTTGAACCCCTCAAAATGCATACACCTAGAAATTTTGCATATTCTACCTTAACTACCGATTGCTGATCGAAGTCTATGTTTATTAATGGTTTCATTACATTTACTGTATGGAACGGTATATGCTGTGTTTTGCCAAAGTTTAATGAGAGCCCATTTGCAGAGAAACATTTAATGATTTTCTGAAAGACATTGTTTACAATTTCACCACTTAATTCTTGTCTGTTGGGTGTGATAGCTATATTTGTGTCATCAGCAAAAAGTACCAGCTTTGCATCTTCGTGAATATAGAATTGCAAGTCATTAATATATATTAAGAACAGCAGAGGACCCAATACTGAACCTTGTGGCACCCCATTTTTGATTGTTCCTCAGTTTGACAAATCACCAGTTTTTTGCATATTATGTGAACTGCTTATTTCAACTTTCTGCTTATCTAGAAGTATTCCATGATTTACGCAATCAAAAGCCTTTGAGAGATCACAAAAAATCCCAATGGGTAACTTTTAGTTACTCAGAGCATTTAATATTTCATTAGTCACAGTATATATAGCATTTTCCGTTGAAAAACCTTTCTGGAAACCAAAGTGACATTTGTAAATAATCTGTCATTTTGTTAAAACTTTATTTTTACAAAGGTGTGAATCTACTGTACAATACATTACTTTTTCAATTATTTTAGATAAGGCAGTCAGAAGAGAGACTGGGTGGTAGTTGTTGACATCAGGCGTATCCCTTTTTTTTGCTGTGGTTTAACAGTGGCATACTTCAGTCTATCTGGGAAAATACCTGCTTCAGAGAGCTATTACGTATGTGGCTAAGAATCCCATTTATCTATTTATCTCTTGGGAACAAGCTTTTATTATCATGCCGGAAATGCCATCAATTCCATGTGAGCTTTTATTCTTGAGAGAGTTTATTATCTTCCTAATTTCATCAGGAGAGATGGGTGGAATTTCAGTTGTATTAAATTGTGTGAGTGAAGCCTCTTCCGTTAACGGCCCTGCTTCTTCTACATCTACATCCATACTCCGCAAGCCATCTGACGGTGTATGGAGGAAGGTACTTTGAGTACCTCTGTTGGTTCTCCCTTCTATTCCAGTCTCGTATTGTTCGTGGAAAATTTAGATCCTATTTTTTCTACAACATTTAAAAAATGATTATTCAATATGTTTTCGACTTCCGGCTTGTTATTTGTCAAGTTTCCATTCGCTTTGATGGTAACGCCGTCGTCCTGTACTCTTGGATGCCGTGTCTCCCTTGTAATAATATTCCACATTGTTTTGGTCTAGTTATCAGAGAAATTAATTTGACATGATTCACATGCTTCTGGACTTTTTAATAATCTTTCTTAATGTAGCACAGTAGTTTTTATAATATTTGGCTATTTCTGGGTAATTACTCTTTCTTGTTGTTGGATAAAGTTCTCTTTTGCAGTTACAAGATTTTTTATTCCTTTAGTAAGCACAGGTTTTTTGCATGGTTACTTATAATTTGAATTAACTACTTTTTTGGGGAAACAGTTTTCAAATTTTCTTACAAGTGTATTGTGAAATAACTTATATTTTAAATTAGCATCAGGTTCCTTGTACACCTCATTCCAGTCTAACTGCTGAAGATTTTCCCTGAAATTTCTAATTGTTCAGTCATCAATTGAATGCACAACTTTGAAGGGTAGTTTTGAATTATTGAATGCAGCTATGTCAAATACTGTAACTAGCTGAGCACCCTGATCAAACGGCCATTCTCAACAGGAAAAGAATTTATGTTTTTAAACTTATCTTTGTCTATAAAAGTGTTATCTATCAATGTGCTGCTCTCCTTTACTATCAGAGTAGGAAAATTAATGACAAATGTCAAATTTAAAGAAACGAAGAAAGACTTCCAGGTCATTCTTCCTATTACACTCTTTCAGTGAATCAACACTGAAGTCCCCACAAATAATAATTTGCTTTCACCTATCTGACAGATAGCACAACAAGACATCCAAGTTTTCGAGGAATAAATGAAAGTTTCCCTGAAGGTGACCTATATACTGTTACAATTTAAGTTGACGGGCACATGCTTCTAAATGTTACTCTAGACAAAACTCTTTTGTATCTAAGCTTTTTACACAGTGATAACTTTTGACATATATGACAACTCCTCATCTCACCTTATTCTCATTACTCATATGTACAGCTAGTTTATAAGCACTGATATTTACCTTTTCCATATCAGACACAATTTAACCCGCCATGGTAGCTGAGAGCTCTAGCGCGCTGCTTCCTGGACTCGGGTAGGCGCGCTGGCCCCGGATCGAATCCGCCCAGCAGATTAACTACGAGGGCCGAAGTGCCAGCCAGCCTGGATGTGGTTTTTAGGTGGTTTTCCACATCTTGCTAGGTGAATACCGTGCTGGTCCCCACATTCCGCCTCAGTTACACGGCTCGCAGACATCTGAACACTTTCGCACTATTCCATGGATTACGCTCGACGGAGACAGTTGGGGTACACTAATTCCGTCCCGGGGGATACGGGATGGCGGCAGGAAGGGCATCCGGCCACCACCCCTTAACCATTAACATGCCAGGCTGACCCTGTGTAACTGCGGGACAAGGCTTAGGCGATAGACAGATATCAGACACAGTGTGATGCTCAGATAGGCATAGATATCTATTACATTATCAGATTTAATGTCATCTAAACAAACCAGGAGCTCATTTACTTTATTCTTCAATACAGGAATATTTTGGTGGAAAATGGTAAAATTATTTTTTACTTTACTTTTGTGAGAATCTTCTTTTTTCTTTAATCCACCAATACTTTGGCTAAATGTGGTAACATTATTGTTTACTTTACTGTTGTGAGAATCTTGTGAGTTTTGGACCTCTTAAGCACCTGCCTGCCTGAACTTCTCATTGACACCGATGTTAGTCTAAAAAGGAGGTACACCCATGAGTACTTGTGTCCCCCCCCCCCCCTTATGGATTTTGCTAACAACTATGCCAGTTTACCCTTCTCTTTGCTATTGAGGTGTGAAATCCCTCCTGTGAATAGCCGCAACAGGAACCAATCCAATGGCTGACAGAGTGGCCACCCAACGCATCTGATCCAACTCTATATTTACCCTCCTGACAGAGCTGTTCAACTGGAGCTGACCATGGCACACGAAAGCAGGCACCAGCCCAACATTGGTATGGGACCTTGCAGAGGCTATTTTCACCAGGTCACACTCAATACTGTAGCCCTGATCCCTATTAATACTGTTTCCGACCGCTGTTTACTCTCCTCCACCCTGAGCCTCTTCAGTTCCTCCCTCGCTCTGTCCAAATCAGCCTGAAGGGCTCTAATTTTCTCCTCCTGTTCAGCTATAATCCTATCTCTTGAGCAAACCCTGCAAAAGAATGGAAGAGTCTCGTTTGCTTCCCCAATTCCCACGCTGCTACAATTTCCCCAATGAAACCACCTGTCACAACAGCTGCACAAAACCCCTGAACTAACTTTCCAACTGCAGCTGACACACTTAGTATCGATGGTAGTTTGGAATTTAGGTAAGAGATTTACTAAGAGATAACGCTAATATATTTAGAAAATACTAAAATGTTTGTGAAATCTTATCAGACTTAACTACTAAGGTCATCAGTCCCTAAGCTTACACATTACTTAACCTAAATTATCCTAAGGACAAACACACACACCCATGCTCTAGGGAGGACTCGAACCTCCGCCGGGACCAGCCGCACAGTCCATGACTGCAGCGCCTTTGACCGCTCGGCTAATCCCGCGCGGCCAATATATTAAATACAGATGTAAAAGGACACTAAATATGTTTTGGAAACTAATATGTAAGAAAACTATTAGCAAATGCACTTAAATTTGTTGCATAACTCTAAATATGCACGTTCAAAAATTTGGCCTAAACAGCCGAATGTAACCAAAGCGAACTTTTTGCGATTACTGGAAGAATACGCCAATAAAAGAAAAAACCTTTAATGGTGAGCTTGAAAAGCACCCTAATGAACGTATTTAATCAGCTAAACTGTAGCAAATGCCTTTACAATTGCGGTATAACGCTAAATATGCACACTCGAAAAATTAGGCCTAAGCAGTAGTAAGTAAAGGACACAGTGTTAGGCATTGTCTTTAGTAGGCCTGATGCATCTTCTAAGTGTCCTGTCAATATAAATCAGTCTTTGTATTGCTTTCCCCCACAACATTATCTATGTTATTTCCATTTTAAGTTGTAATTCCAAGATGTTTAGTTGAACTGACAGCCTTTAGATTTGTCTGTTTCTTCGGATAACTGAAATTTATAAAATTCCTTTTAGTATTTATACTGACGACAAACTTTTATAGTTTAAGTTCAATTGCCACTGTTTGAACCGTAGTGAAAAGGGCTGCTCAGATCGTCTCCTAAAATGTTTAAATAGGTTAGGAACAGCGTAGGGCCTATAACAGTTCTACGGAGAACGTCAGGTATTACTTCTGTTTTATTGCATGACTTTGTCAGTTACTATGAACTGTGACCTTTCTGACAGTAAATCACGAAGCCAGTCACACAATTAGATTAGAAGTCATTTGTGAGGAACACTCAGTGTATCAAGACATTCACCGCGGATTGCATATGTGTTAAGTGAAGGACACTTTGTTGAAAGTGGATTTCGTAAAAAAATGCTATATAATTCCCATAAAATGAAGAAACCTATGGAATGCGATTAGGAGATTCATAGCAAACACGTCATTTAAATTTAACCGGGAGATATGAAGTGGGACGAATACTGAAAAATCACTATTAGAGAAGGTGTATGTAGGACATAGACTTGTTGTTGTGGTTTTGTAAAAGTGTTATGCATCTATGAGAGAAACTGCAACTAATCCTACAGTACTGCTGTGGCATTTGACGTGACTTACTTATAAGGAGGCGTTGTATGTAACTTGTGACAAATTCAGAGGCGCGGTCAGTACAGTCCATATGAAACGCTATTTGATCCTTCGTAAGAAAACCAACAGTGTTGTCACGTTAAGATATTGCGTGAATTCAGAGAATAAGTATTTGACGAGAACTGTCTGCCTCTATCACACTCTGTACAGATCGCGAGATTAAGATAAGAATGATGAGAGTATGTAACCAGGCGTAAGGTAAATCCGTTACAGATGCGACACATTTTATATCTTTTGTTATATCGCGGTAGAATTACTTTAAATATGAGAGGTGGTATGAGGCCCCTCTCATATTTCTATCTTACTCTGAATAATTCGATTTTCCTCTCTAATTGCATGTGGTGAGGAGTTGCTATTCCTTCACACGTAGACTTCCCACACAGCGTCTCTCGTCACCCGGGTGGTCCGGTGACAGGCGGGTTTTGCTGATCTTGAAAGGGTTTAGCCGACGGTTGTGAGGGAGTCGCGTGGATGCTTTTCAGACGCCAACATTGTCATAAGAGCGGGAGCGACACGCCTACAGGGGCCTGAAGGAGCGGCTGGGCTAGAGATTCCGTTACTTCGCAGAAACTTAGTGAAAACACTTTCTGGCGGGTTACCAGCGAGGCGTGGGAATGACTTGTTCCCAGGCAGTCATGACGGGAAAATTCCCGCGATTTCTGCAAAATCGTAACTGTGATTGGCCTGTTCAGAGCATAGCTCCGTCATGTAGCAAAATCGGCGCAGAAATTGGCGCCAATAATCTCCATTGGTGGAATGGTAGTGCTTCGGCAATAGAATGGAGTTTTCCGGCGGTATTGGAGTTGCTGATTGGAACGTTTAACCACAGCCACTGTCGTGGGGGCGGGAATGTTCGGTGTTCGGTTTGTACGGGTGCTCTTGAGGTAGTCGGCTCTCGCCTTTCGGTCTGAGTAGGTTACAAGCCTGAGCTCTCGCTGTTCTGGACAGCCTGCCTTCCGTTGGCTGTCTAATACACTTTTATTTAATTGTAACTGTTTGACGAAGTTGCTGAAGTTTCGACTTCAACGTAACTTTCCGAGTACAGTTGACAATTGAGCGTTCTGCGTACAAGCGGCATATGTTGTCTGTCTTGAGCAGTTTTGGCTAAAGTTGACTGTATCGGAGTTACTGTGTGACATCGCTTGTTGAAATCAATCACTGGATCATCACTGATTGTGTGGTGAGCCTTCTTCATGTCCATCAGAGACGCATTTGTATTGATAGGAAGTCTTTAGTCTGGAACAACCAGACCAGGATAATTTGTTTCGGGCTATACTCACGACATAATCATCACCACGACGGGACGTTGAAGCAATCAGCCATCGCCTCCGGTATGCCAGATCGTGTCCTTGCAGTTAAGAAGACAGCTTGGTAATGTATATCGCAGCACCGGCAGATTAGGAAATTTGGCTCTGTGATAATCAGAGCTCAGCAGAACGCTCCTGTTCCCGTGTTTTCTTATGTGGTTCTGTCTTGGATGTTCATTGTCTGAATTCTCACTACTGTAGCAGCACTTAATGTTGGTTTGGCTGGGTGTTTCTCTTAAGATTTGAGTTGCAGGGAATTGGCTCCACATACCACTTGGTCATAAACGTCACAAGCTAGTTTATAGACAACTTCACCTTCACAGCATTTATTTGAGTACCCAATTTGGCGTATTGTGTTTCATGTGTTTTGTTTATGATTTCGAGTTTAGCCATAATAAATCAAATTGTTGTTTTGGATAGAACTTTAATTCTGTGGATTGGTAAAGCAACCCTTTCATTTCTCTCTACGTTAATGAAACTTTCCTTTATAAAATTAATTTATATCAAATTAAATTATTGCAGGTGCCAAACACTTTTCTATTGCACTTGCAGGGTCGATAAGTCAGTTCGCGTTTCTTCTTAATCCAAGTGCAACAGCAAAAGTCAGAGTTAGAAAAGGGGGAGCTGAGAGAATCATTTTCATATGAAGAATCCAGAATAATTTAGTGTTAAATACACTGCTAGCCCCGGCACCTCGCACATATTGTTACAAATTGATACAGCGGAATTTTTTAAAATGTCTGCATTAGATCACAGACGAGCAAAATGTCGGTAAGAGAAAGGGAGAAACGAAGGAACAAAGTAATTGTTGGATGAGCGCCGTTTCTCCCTCGAACACAGTACAAATGCCCACTTTTCTCGGGAGGGACGCCGGATGTAAAATAATTAATAACGAAATCAAATTTAAGGTGATATCTTCACCTTTAACACAACTGTGCGGTATAGCATACAACAAGACGATTATATGCGTACAACTGAGTAGTAACATGGGCTGAATAATAATTTACAACACTAATTTACGTAATATTTTAATATAGATATACAGTGTACAAGGTATAAGACACAAATTTACAGAGATTTGATGTTTGTGCTTTGTTCCCTAGGATCTTTCTGCTACGATCTAAATATATATCCACAAATACAGAGCATGTTCCGTGGAGCCACTGGCTGCAAGGCACACACTGGATCCAGTCATCCTTCTTTTTTTTCTTTTTTTTTAAGAAATAATTTTCCCAACATTCACAGGATCGGTTCGTTTCTTAATGTATTGATTTCTTTCCAATTTTTGTGGTGTTCTTCTTAGCTGGTCGTGCCCTGCTTCCTACAGTGGCGGATGATATTTTTTTCACCTTTTCCCTCTGCTTTTTTTCCTTAATTTTGTTTTGCCTTTGTTTTTCGCGCTTCTCTCCAATGTTAATACCATCCGTCAGCATTATTGCTTTTGGCTGAGCTTTCGTCTTATTGAAGCTGATCTGGGCAGTTTTGGTATCGGGCTTTTTTCCTGGAGAAGTTTCGTTGGTGTCATTTTATCAGGTGACATACAGAAGATTGTGGAAATTCCTGGAAAGGATCAGCAGGGATAGGTGAGGGGTCCATAGAACTGGAAGTTTGTTATGCTGATAACGATGGTGATGGTTCATTTGTGCGTGACATCGAGAAGAAGTCTTCGGGTATTCAGTTTGAGTTAAAGGCACAAATGACTGTGGCTTCAAAGCCACTAAGCGCTATTAGAGACGCGGCTTTACTCCAAGCTGCAACGATTAGTCGAACCATTTGTTATCGAGTGATTTTGCTTTGACTATTTTGTGCAACCAATGTCGAAGCTCCTTCCCGGAAAGATGCTTTCGGGGCCTGAAACATGACATGTCCAGAGGTTGCCAGGCACGAGTCCAGTGACCAGGTAGGCAGATCATTGCCACATCGTAGTCAACAGCTGTCTGCAGCTAATGCGGATAACTGCTGTCAGAGTCGTGTCCGCCTAAAATGAGAAGAGCCTTTACCGATGGCTCGTGTTCCAGGAATTGATCCGTGAACCACCTGCAGAACAAGTCTGTACTAACGCGTGACTACTTTGGGTTCGTGAAAAAGTCGGAAACTGATAGCAAGCCATCAGCAAACTCCGCTTTGTTCTTTATCCCATTAAATGTCAGAACAGGAGGCATAAGTTGTCCTCCAGCGTTACAACAGGCCAGAATAGATACACTTTTGCTTTCTCTTCTGGCGTTAATACATTTACAGATTCTCTACCTTTTTCCGTTATCAAAGAAACAGGCTGGTTCTTAGCGTGCATTACGGACTCGTCAATGGAAAAAATTCTGTCTGGCTTACCAAACTAATAGTTTTCCTTTAACAGTTCAGAATAATTACAATTTCCTTACTTATTCCCGCCGCTCTTCCTAAGAAAAGCCCCTCAGACTGGCGTACACTCAGTTCTGGATTTCTTTGTGGGAAAGAATTTAACAAGTCGCAGCATGCAGTTTCAGATTCGTTGCTGAATTTGTTTGGTAGTCCCACTTCTTTTGCCATTCTGTATACAACTCTTCTCACTGCCAACGTGTCAGGCGCAAACACAGCTGCTGCAAGAGCCTTAATATGGCCAACCAATTTCTGCTCATTTCGTGGCTCAAGTAAAGCTAACTCTGTGAAAGGAAAAGGAAATAAATAAATTTCTCGAACTAAATTAATGTCATTAACATTTATTTTGATTAAATATAATTTAAAAGTATTGCTTATTATTAATTTGACTTGTGTTATTATTCAAATAGCTCTACCTACTGGACCCCAGTGCCTTTTTCAGATTTCCGAACTCCATTCTTCGTTTTAAGTATACTGTAGTGCCTTTCTATCTCCCTGAATAGTATTTCCTTTGCTCTGAGCCTTTTCATAGCTTCCCCTCAATTTAGTTCTACCCACTGAGCTCTTTTGGCAGTGTGCTTCCTTTTGTATTGAACACACATAAGTATTTGTGTATTTTATAAATATTAGAACTGTATACAGCCAAAATAACGTTAACAGTGCAAGAAATAAAATAGCTTATATATTTACAAAATCATGAGATAACAACGGTAGCCTTTGAATAGTATGGAATGTTTTCAGATCACTTACAAAATCTGATAGCAATGAGATATCTCTACTGGACTGCTGTACGGCAACTATCCTAAGCGTCAGGTAGAGAGGCCTCACCCCCTGTTGTCGTATCTCAAAGCTAATATGGCCGAAAATAGGCTTACTCTATATTACAGACACGCTTATGACTTCTTCTATATTAAAAATGGCTGATTTAAGCATTTGAAACCCCCTTAATATACTATACATTAACACAAAGACAAACTTTGTCAAAAGGAAAGATGTACTCACCTCCGTAAATCGATTATAATTTGCGTAATATCCGAGCACGTTATGCAGATGATATTGCTATAGTCACGGAGACAGAAGAAGATCTAGAGGAAGTCCTCAGAACAACGGAAAAAATTCTATACAATCAGTATGGAATGAGAATAAACAAGAAAAAGACTAAAGTGATGGTATGCAGTACAGGAGCAGAATATGAACCTCCGAGAATTAGAATTGGAAGAGAGGAGCTGGAAGTGATACAGGAATTTACTTACCTGGGAAGCAAAATCACAAGGGATGGTAGAAGCCGGAAAGAAATTGCGACCAGAATACAAAAGGCCAAAATTGCATTTAATCGGAGAAGGAACTTACTCACCAGCAACAACATCAGTCTGAAAATAAGGAAACGCATCATGAAAGGTTTCGTTTGGAGTGTGGCCCTATATGGATGTGAAACTTGGACAGTTGGAAGAGCAGAGAGAAGACGGCTAGAGGCCCTGGAGATGTGGTGCTATAGAAGGATGATGAAGATCAGCTGGACAGACAAAGTAACAAATGAAGAGGTGCTTAGAAGAGTACAGGAAACCAGATCTCTGTGGAGGCACATCCAAACAAGAAGAGACAAACTTGTAGGGCACATCCTACGACACAACAATATCATTGGAACAATAGCAGAAGGAGTTATTAAGGGAAGGAATCGGCGGGGGCGACCAAGGATATCATACATGCAACAGATCATGAATGACGTTGGATGTAACACATATGTGGAAATGAAGAGGAAAGCAGACAGAAGAGAGGAATGGCGCTCTGCTGCAAACCAACCTCAGGGTTGAACACTAAAGAAAGAAGAAGAATATCCGAGCAACTTGCAACATACCCGCATAAAGTGGTTATTGCAAAGGAACTACTATAGCTTACACACTGCAATCTATTGGTCATTGTGGGAACCTCTATTTACAGCGGAGCGGCGTTTGTACTGCATTTGCCCTACAGATTGTAAGTACCTGCCTCGGTGTATACAAGAACGACGCAGGGCAGAAAGCCCCTATTCGCTGTCCAACTGCTTGAGGAGTAGTGTCTTACAAGGAAACCTCCCTATTGCAGCCCCCTCAGAGTTAGTGGTAAGAGGACCCAGTGGACAAACCGTCGAAAACTGAACACAGATCAAGCAAGGAAACAAGAAGGTGTACTGGACATCGTACAAAAGTAAAATACAAATGGTCCAAGAACAAGAATTGAAAGATAGAGCACAGGTGAAGCCGGTGTTGCAGCTTAGCGTTTTCGGTCAGAGGCTTAGATGCCTTCCGTAATAAAATAACTGATTTAATGCTTCACCAATGAACTTGATCAAGCGTCATGGTACGTCCGCCCTGAACAAATAAGAAGAACACTAACGAACAAAGTGACGTTATTAAAAAAAGGGGGTTACCGTGTAATACTGCCAACCGAGCAAGCCTTGTTCCAACCACCGGGTGACAATTTTTTTTTTTCGCTGTTCAGTGTATTCACATTTGTGTCTATGTAATGGTGTAACGTCGATTTGCAACAGCGAGCGGTATGGTAGGGACCTACACACACCAAAAAAAGTATTGGATCACCCCGGTTCCCAGAACTCCTGAAGGTAGACGTTGACTCTTGCTTTTGTATCACAGACACAGTCCCTCTGACTGTTCAGATATGTCACTAAACCTGCCCAAAGAAGTAAACAACCATGCATGAGCAGCACCTATTAGACGGAGGAAGTCCTACAGGCGATCAGTTCCAGTCATTCCACCAAGAAGGAGGTACACGGCTCGCGTTGTCTCTAGTTCAATCATGCCTAGACGGGCAATACCGCAGTTCGATCGCATCCGCATTGTTACTTTGTTCCAGGAAGGACTCTCAACCAGGGAAGTGCCCAGGCGTCTCGGAGTGAACCAAAGCGATGTTGTTCGGACATGGAAGAGGAATAGAGAGACAGGAACTGTGGATGACATGCCTCGTTCAGGCCGCCCAAGGGCTAGTACTGCACTGGATGACCGGTACCTATGGATTGTGGCTCGGAGGAACTATGAGAGCAACACCACCATGTTGGATAATACTTTTCGTGCAGCCACAGGACGTGTTTTACGACTCAAACTGCACGCAATAGGCTGCATGATGCGCAACTGCACTTCCGAGGTCCGTGGCGAGTTCCATCTTTGCAAATCACATCATGCTGCGCGGTACAAATCGGCCAACGACGTGCCGAATGGACCGCTCAGGATCGACATCACATTCTCTTCACCGAAGAGTGTCGCATAGGCCTTCAACCAGACAGTCATCGTAGACGTGTTTGGAGGTAACCCGGTCAGGCTGAACGCCTTAGGTACACTGTCCAGCGAGTGCAGCAAGGTGGAGGTTGCCTGATGTTTTGGGGTGGCATTATGTGGGGGGGACGTACGCCGCTGGCGGTCATGGAAGGCGCCGTAACGGCTGTACGATACATGAATGCCATTATCCGACCGATAGTGCAACGATATCGGCAGCATATTGGCGAGGCATTCGTCTTCATTGACGAGAATTCGCATCTCAATAGTGCACATGTTGTGAATGACTTCGCCCGCAGCTCGTGGTCGTGCGGTAGCGTTCCCGCTCCCCACGCCCAGGTTCCCGGGTTCGATTCCCGGCGGGGGTCAGTGATTTTCTCTGCCTCGTGAGGGCTGGGTGTTGTGTGATGTCCTTAGGTTAGTTAGGTTTAAGTAGTTCTAGGGGAGTGATGACCATAGATGTTAAGTCCCATAGTGCTCAGAGCCATGTGAACCATTTTTGAGAATGACTTCCTTCAGGATGACATCGCTCGACTAGAGCGTCCAGCATGTTCTCCTGAAATGAAACCTGTCGAACATGCCTGGGATAGATTTAAAAGGGCCCTTTATGGGCGACGTGACCCATCAACCACTCTGAGGGATCTACGCCGAATTGCCCTGAGGAGTGGAACAATCTGGACCAACAGTGCCTTGATGAACTTGTGGATAGTATGCCACTACGAATACTGGCTTGCATCAATTCAAGAGGACGTGCTACTGGGTCTTAGAAGTACTGGTGTGTACAGCATTCTGGACCATCACCTCTGAAGATCTCGTTGTATGGTGCTACAACATCCAATGTTTGGTCTTCATGAGCAATAAATAGGGCGGAAATGATGTTTATGTTGATCTCTATTCCAATTTTCGGAAGGGGGTTCCGAAACTCTTGGAAGTGAGGCGATGCAAAACTTTTTTTTGATGCGTGTACAATGACACTAGACTCTGGACAACAACTCTATTAACAGCCGAAATGATCTGTCTTTCGAATGGGAAGCGCAAAAGTTTGATGATAAGGCGGCAAGTCAATCTAGACGACTACAAAACCTTAACCTGATTAGACGAGTCCCAATTTCAGCTGGCATTAATTGATGTTATGGTTCGAGTGTGGCTCAGACCCCTCGAAGCCGTGGACCAAGTTGTCAGCAAAACACTGTGAAAGCTGGTGGTTGTCCCATAATAGTGTGGGTTGTGTTTACATGGAATGGACTGGGTCCTGTGGTCCAACCGAACCCGTCATTGACTCGAAATAGTTATGTACCTGGAGACCATTTACCGCCATTCATGGACTCGTATTCCATGTCAGCGGGCCACAGTTGCTCGCGATTGGCTGGAAGAACATTCTGACTTGGTCACCCAGATCGCCTGATATGAATCTCATCGAACATTTACGGGACGTAATCGAAAGATCAGTTCAGGCATAACATCCTGCACCGGCAACACGTTCGCAGTTATGGACGACTATAGAGGCAGCATGGTTCAATATTTCTGCAGGGGACTTAGAACGACTTGAGTCTATGCCACGTCGAGTTGCTGCACTATTCCGGGCAAAACGAGGTCCAACATGATATTAGGAGGTGTCCCATGACTTTTGTCACCTCAGAGCACATACTACATTTAGTAGTATTGGCCAGTTGAGTGAGAACTAAAAGTCATAATTAGTTGTTACATGATGACTAGAATAAAAATATAGCAATATAATGTATAATTATACGTGTGAATCGAGTTGCTAGACTTACTGGTGAGTAATATCGTTAGGAAATGTAATTTATATCACAGTGGTAAGCATGACAGTTTGGGCTAATCGAGTGAACTAATGGAAGAAAGGTGTAGAGGGAACCAGATCATAATGTAGCTGATAATTGATGGAGTAGAGCGAAATAATATAGTTAAACGATGTGATTTGCATGGCTGCAGTGGATAGACTAAACACAGATGGGAAGTAGGTTTTTTCCTTCTTAATGTGGGAGGAGTTATAGCACTGAAGAAAAAGTAACTGATGTTTTCAATGGACCAGAATGCATAGATAGTGCATGCGCATGGAAGAGGACAGAATAGACATTTAAAGAAAAAATATATGTTTTGACAAATAAATATGATTGTACTGTCATTTCTGTGCTTGTATAAAAAATAAATGAACATGGCTACCGTGAGACTTGCTGTAATTGCTTATACTTTCTCCTTGAAAGATGTAATTAACTGAAATTGCTTATGTTACGTAACTTAACTGCCTGGACTCTTGGAATAATATGAAATACACTGTATGATAAAAAGTACGGCTCACCAAGAACGAGTAATGCATAAATTGATAATCATACAGATATCGGCGGGAAATCCAAAATATAAATTTTGACAGCCGAAACATAACGGCAATCCATAGAGTGGTGCTACACCATCTTACCTCCGACGAAAAAGTTCAGAGGCGCACCCTCAGCCGGTAAAGTCATGACGACGATGTTCTGGGGCTCTGAAGGGACTATTCTGTTTCATGTCATCTCTCAGGGTGCAACCATCAACTCTGAAGTGTATTGTGCTACCCTCCGGAAACTGGACAAACGACTTCACCGTGCTCGTCCTACAAAAATACAAACCAAATTCTCCTTCCTTTCCCGATGACGACGCAATGCCTCACACATGGCTGTGCACCCGAGAGGATCTCACAAAACTTCACTGGACTGTTCTTCCTCATCCACCGTGAAACCTGGACCTCGCACCTTCCGACTACCATCTTTTCGTCCCAGTGAAGGCTGCACTCCGGGGAAGCAGTATGTGGATGATGGGGAGGTTATTGACGCAGCAAGATGTTGGATCCTACGTCGAAAAGTAGAGTGGTACCATGCGGGCATACAGGCCTCCCTAGTAACTTGGCGTAAGGCCGTCGCAATGAACGGAGGTTATGTTGAAAAACAGATTTTCGTAGCCAAAATAGTGGGAAATAGTGTGATGTATTGGAATTCTAAATAAAACCAACTTGCTTTCAGAAAAATAATGTCTAGTACTACTTATTGAACGCCCCTTGTATCATAAAATATTCCAAACAAACGATGCAGATAACGGCCAAGAACAACAGTATGTGATACATAAACTCTCAAAGTTCTTTTTATAATATTAAAAATGTTCTGTCTGTCCATCCTTCCTCAAAAGGCACACATCTAATAGGTTGTCCTATTCTGCTCACACACGACCCAGTAAATCAGTAGTAAGTCTTCAAGGTTGAGTGGTAGAGGTAGAGCCGAAATGCCCTCCTTGATGGAGATCCAAAAGAAAAAAATCGCAAGGCCTCAAATAAGGGTACCATGGTGGACAATTCAGTAGCGCCAGGTCAGCAGTCGCAATACGGCCTATCCATAGAGGTCTACAGTGCCTCATTCAGGTAATCCGGACACAATTCTCGAAATATGGAGGCATTTTCAGTTCTGCTCTAGCTCGATAGGTATGCTTTGCGGGACTTGGTAACGTCACATCCTTCAAAGGTCCCTTGTCTGTTCTGACATTCCCTGTCGGCCCGAAAGATAACTATGTTGTTGTATTCTTGTGGTGCCCTGTGTAATTAGCAATCGAAAGCTCTTTGTACATTCACTACAGATTGGTAACGGGCAAATCCTAGCACACAAAATGCTTTCTCTGCTTGGTTCGCCACCATTTTCAGCAAATAAGGTCGATGGTGCCCTCGTCTTGTCATCGGCTTACCAAACTAACGCGCTTGCACCACTTTAAAACAATTGAGAGTTTGGCTTTCACGTACTGTATCGTTCGTAATGCTATACCAATTTTTTAAACTTTTCATCGTCTTTGTCATTACCCTTCACTTTACGAATATTATCCAATCCTCAATTTACTAACCAAACTTCTAACCTGCAAATATATGTAAAATGGAGTAGATCTCTCAAAATCTGTTTTAAATAATGTGAATTGTAACAATGACGCCATTGAACGCGTTTTTAATTTCATAGTGGACTAACATCACACTAACAGTTTTTTTCTATAATCACTGTACTTGACGTATTCGTTGACTTATATAAATCACTTCCAGTATAGTCTCTACACGGTTATAATATTTCAGAGGGCGCTTTTCCTGTGTCTGCAGCTGGACGGAGTGGCCGAGCGGTTCTAGGCGCTTCAGTATAGAGCCGCGCGACCGCTACGGTCACAGGTTCGAATCCTGTCACGGGCATGGATGTATGTGATGGTGGTGGTGGTTAGTGTTTAACGTCCCTTCGACAACGAGGTCACTAAAGACGGAGCGCAAGCTCGGGTTAGGGAAGGATTGGGAAGGAAATCAGCCGGGGCCCTTTCAAAGGAACCATCCCGGCATTTGCCTGAAACGATTTAGGGAAATCACGGAAAATCTAAATCAGGATGGCCGGAGACGGGATTGGACAGTCGTCCTCCCGAATGCGAGTCCAGTGTGCTAACCACTGCGCCACCTCGCTCGGTATGATGTATGTGATGTCCTTAGGTTAGTTAGGTTTAAGTAGTTCTAAGTTCTAGGGGACTGATGACATCAGGAGTTAAGTCCCATAGTGCTCAGAGCCATTTTTGTGTCTGCAGTTTCTTGAAGTGTTGAGAGTAAATACAACTAAATTAATGTTTCTTAAAATTCTATTAATTAACGGTAACTCTAAGTCAAAAAAGAGGCACTGACTGTTACCCGTTGTTGTTGGAACACATATTTCACTGCATCTTGACTGAAAAACCAGCAAAAATGTGAACCTAAACTCCGCTGAAATCCTGTAATAGTTTCTCTCTGTTACATTCACTAAAGACAGGCAGACCGTCACACAAAAGCTAAGGAATGGGTTTATCTGTTGTATTATTCATTGAGATCTCTTAATAACTTTGTGAAGTATATGTAGAAAAAAGCCACATTTACAGTTCCATCTCATATATAGAGCGAATTATATCGATACGAACCGTTTGAGATGTATAGACAGAACATGGAATAAGACACTGGTCCAAATTCTGTTTACTACGGTCATCTCAGACCAAAAAAATTAAATTTCTAGATACAGACTAAATATCACCGAGGTACAAGGAACAGGTTGTTGAATTTTTACATGCAAAACATGGGCGTTGTGTTTCTTTTCTAGAGCACCCGAGCGTGACAGGAGGCGAGTGGGAGATCCGTTTACGTGGGTCCCGCGTTCAAAGAATGCTGCCCACAAAAAATGAAGCCCACGTACGTGGCGCGACCCTCCACGTGCGTCACTTGAGGACAAGTTCTCGTTCCCCTTGGGCGAGACACGTCAGCAGCCGAGCGCGAGGCGACGGCGGCCATAACTGCAAACAGCCGCGCCGCTGTTAATGCACGGAACACATTGCTCCATTTGGGTGACACATGTGTGAGTTTTTCTTATTCTCAAACATTCTACATGCAATTACAGCCAGTATACTCTAAAACAACCGAATCTAAGTGATAACAGATTAACTGTGAACTGTTAGGATGAAAATAAAATTTAAATCACAATAACATTTTGTGTATGTTATTCCATCTAGTTTATGGAGATTTTTATTGAATAATTACTCACCTTACAGATGCCCAGAGTTTTTGAAGGGCTTTATATTTAGTATCGGGGCTTTCACAAGATCTAGAGAGCGAAAGGACGCTCGAACTCCTGTTAAGTTGTTTGCTAATGAAAGTCAGAGAGAAATGGCGTAAGATGACAGAAGATAGAGCCTTATTAAAAGGACTGAGGAGAGAGACGTATAAGGATTAAGAGTAAAAATCGCTTAGAATAGAGAGCCCACTTAAAACCATCGAGATATGAGACAAGCCAGAATGGAGTCTAAAAATCACTTCCTTACTTTTAGGATAATGCAGAGTTGAAGGCAATGGTTTGCAAAGGAGCAGAAGAGGAAATTAATGTGGTATGGAAGTGCAGAACTTAACGGGTTTGCGGATATTGTTTCGATTAGACGGAAAAATTGTCGAGTATTAAACAGAATACAAACAACTACCTAGCGTGGAACAATAAATTGCATCTATACATTCAAATATCTTCACGTATAGATCCAAATAATAGACTGGGTAAAGAGGAGTTAAAAACCACGTAAATTAAAATACAGTTCCAGACTTCCCCCCGTGATATATACAGAAAGAGAGGACGTGCTCATTTCGGGAGGCACTATGAGTAAACTTAGAGAAGCGGGTAGACTACAGAAAGATTCTACTGCCGCCAAAGTAAATTTCGTGTAAGGATCGTGAAGATAAGGTAAGGCAAATAGGGCTCATATTGAGGCTTATAGACAGTTCTTTTCTCCCGCTGTATTTACGACTGGAATAGGAAAGGAAATGACCAGTTGTTGTACGTAGTGCGCAGTTGCAGGTGTAGCGGGTATAAAGCTAAGTACTGATGAAGTTATTTGTGAACTGTTATGCAGTATTAAATTTAATAGTTTTCAGCGGTGTTTCGTGCTGTTTGTGGCGAAATAACGATTTAATAAACTTACGGAAACGTTCACTAGCTGTGTTTTTTTGAGTTTCCTGTGCGTTGAAGTAGTTTCGTGCTTTAGTTTTCAGCTGACGTTTCTTATTGTTTCTAGTGAAATATTTCAGTAAAATTTCTCATTCAGTGTTTAAGCTTCGTTGAGTGTTCCAGTGGCCACTTAATTTTTGGTTTTAGCTAATAATTATGTGATTTTTTGTTGGTATTGATGTTAGCTGCGGTGTAGTAATATAAATACAAGTAGTTGCTTTCTTAGTAAACAGAGAATTTCGAGACAGCTATTGTTAGTTCTATAAATAGTTCTACTGGTGTAACTGAACGTAGGTATAGTTTTTTTTTCAGTAACAGTAAAATTTTACCACGAATGAGTAGTGTAGGCTCTGTCGTACGTTGTGAGTAGTGGATTAAGGTGTGGGATTTGGTCAAAGTATTTTCATTGATGGGAATGCAGTGGGGAAGCCAGTGGGCATTCTAGCGAGATCCTCTCCTGGGAATGCAGAATCTGCAGTAGAAATAAGTTGATGGAGGAGCAGGAGCATAAGTTTTGTACCCTTCATGTGCAGTTAAAACGCGCAAAGGAGGAACTAGGTAGGTTGAGGAGGATGAAGAGTGGTGGGGAATGGGAACTGGCAGTTGGCAAGAAGGCAGCTATGAGGAGGAGGTATTCAGACAGTTATACTTTGCGTATAAGCAATAGATTTGACCAACTGTCAGAGTTGAGTGGAGAGGAACCTCTTGTAGCTGTAGATGAAGGGGACATGCAGCAACCCACAGCAGTTAGGAGGCCTAGGTTAGTTGCAAAGTCAAACAGAAATAAGAAGGTTCTGCTGCTAGATAGTTCGCATGGTAGAGGTGTGGGCCAGCGGTTTGCACGAAGTGCTAGGGAGTGAGTACCAGGTCACCAGCATTGTGAAGCCTAGTACAAGGTTGGCTCAGGTGACTGACAGCTTAGGGGAAGTTGTGTTGGAATTTTACAAAGGAGAATCAGGTAGTGATAGTTGGTGGGGCAAGGTAGTCTTGATAGGGACGGGGAATATGATGTAGGGGTGATCTGGTAAAGATAGCAACTGAAAATGGTGGCACTAATGTGCATTTCGTGCAACTGTTTCAGCGTCATGATCGGCCTCATCTTAATGTGGCTCATATTTCGGTGGTGCCAGTTCAGTCTATCATAGATCAGGTTTCGCTAGCCATGGCTTGCACCTTAATAGGTATGGGAAAGGGAGGCCGGAAAAGTTTATAGGTGACAGTGTAGACGGTGATGGTGGGATCACTGATGGAAAAATTCCGGCAGTAGTAGGTGTTAGGGGTGCATCTTTTTTAGATTGAAGTCAGCTGATGGGTATACCTGCTTAAAGGAATCGCCTTCAGAGGATGTCTTGTTTTCAAGTAGAGAAGGAATTAGCATACTTCATCCAAAAAAAGAGGTATTAGAGGTAAAGTTAACGAACTTCTTATAGATGTTGACTGAAATTATTGGTATGTCGGAGCACCATTTAATTTGACAATTCAGAGGCTTCCTTCACCAGGATACAGATTAGCAGGCTGTTTTCATGGAGTTCCTTGTGAGGTGGTGGAGTGGCTATGTAACTAAAAAACCTCATGGCACTACACTGAACAGATATTTGAATGTTGTGCAGGGGCAGTTGAATTTAGTTAAACTGTACTTCCAATTGTTGTTATTTATAGGTCCCCTAACTCTGATTTCAGAGCATTTCTGCTCAAACTAGAGAGGGCTCTTGGTTCACTTTTACCAGAAATTAGTTATATGTGGTGACTCAACATAAATTTTGTGTATGATGGTGCAAGAAAAATTATGTTGGAAGATCTAAGTTGATAAGATCTGATGAAGACTGTGTTTTTTCCAACTAGGGTGCAGGGAAACAGTAGCACAGATACAGACATATTTTTATTCAGTCTTGATTAGTAGATATACATTCTGTTAGTAAAAGAGTGAATGACGATTACGGAATATTGAGAGTAGCTCTCAATTAGTTCATCTCTTACTTTAGTAACAGAGAGCAAAAGATTATTATATACGATGTTGAGAATGGCTGTGATGTGGGGTCTGAGTGGGGTACGGTCAAGTGCAGGGTGCCCCAGGGATCAGTATTGGGGCCACTCCTGTTGAGGGTAACTCTAAAATATTTCTGTCTGCTGATGACACTAGATTGGTAGTAAATGACGTGTGTAGCATTGGCTCAGTTTCAAACAATGCAGTTTATGACCTAAGTTCAAGGCTTGTAGAAACTAAACTGACGCTAAATCGCAAAAAGACTCAGTTTTTACAGTTTCTAACACAATTCAAAACATGACGTTTTAATTTTACAAAATGGGCATATGGTTTGTGAAACTGAACAGCTCAAATTTCTAGGTGCTCAGATAGATAGTAAACTGTCGTGGAAAGCATAAGTTGAGGATCTTGTTGAAAGACTTAATGCTGCCATTTTTACTATTCGAATGATATCTGAAGTGAGCCGGCCGGAGTGACCGTGCGGTTCTAGGCGCTACAGTCTGGAACCGAGCGACCGCTACGGTTGCAGGTTCGAATCCTGCCTCGGGTATGGATGTTTGTGATGTCCTTAAGTTAGTTAGCTTTAATTAGTTCTAAGTTCTAGGCGACTGATGACCTAAGAAGTTAAGTCGCATAGTGCTCAGAACCATATGAACCACCATATCGTTCGACACGAAAATTAGTCTACTTCGCTTATTTTCATTTTCTTATGTCATATGGTATTATATTTTGGGGTAACTCTTCCTATTCCGAAAGGATATTTTTGGCTCAGAAATAGGTGGTTTGGGCAATAAGTGGTGTAAGTTCACGACCCTCTTGTCGACCCCTGTTCACGAGACTGGTTATTTTGACACTGGCCTCTCAATACATATACGTATATGTATTCCTTTCTGTCATTTCTTGTCGACAATATTAGCTGATTCCCAAGAATAAGCAGCTTTCACTTAGTTATTACTCGGCAGAAATCAAACCTGCATTTGGATTGAACTTCCGTAACTCTTGTGCAGAAAGGTGTGCAGTATACTGCTGCATTCATTTTCAATAAGCTACCACCCGAATTTAAAAATCTTAGCAGTAATCCAAGCGCTTTCAAATCGAAACTGAAGAGTTTCCTCATGGGCCACTCCTTCTAATCCGTCGAGGAGTTCCTTGAAGGCCGGCCAGAGTGGCCGTGCGGTTCTAGGCGCTACAGTCTGGAACCGCGCAACCGCTACGGTCGCAGGTTCGAATCCTGCCTCGGGCATGGATGTGTGTCATGTCCTTAGGTTAGTTAGGTTTAAGTAGTTCTAAGTTCTAGGGGACTGATGACCTCCGAAGTTAAGTCCCATAGTACTCAGAGCCATTTTTGTTCCTTGCAAAAGTAAGCTGATTCTCGTTTTGTTTACTTAAACTAATGGACCGACTTCTTTCGGGTTCATAAACATTTTATTTTTATGTTATTACTTTTCTGTTGTATTTTCATGTACTGACATGTTCCAAGACCTTGGGTAATTGTTCCTGAATTTGGTCCTACGGAACTTGACGTGTAAATAAAAAAAAAAAAAACAAGAATATTAAAACTGTTATAAATGACTGACAATTATTGCTGAAATACTGTTTTTACACTATGTATATCCATGAAGGATGTACCCACTGTTACGGCACAAAGTCAAGCGACCGCACGCCAGTTGGGAATGATAGAGAAGAGATGGCTGTAAGGTGTCCGGATTTTAAGGACCTTACATGAGTTTGGTCCATACTAACAGGACGGTACAGTATGAGATGCTCAGAAAATAATAATTTCATTAGATCAGCAAAACGCATAGTTAAACTCATGTACTGATAACTAATAAAACAATCTCTATCAATATGGACCGTGGTATGGAACAAAACAAGTTAACGCGAAACGCATTTTGGAGACGAACCGAGCAGGTAGTTAATGGTATCGTAAAACTCCCATTTAGCAAGAGAATGGCGAGCTTCAGAGCAGAAAGGAATAAGACCAAAACATTACATTATTCATTTTTACATTAATAAATGGTTCAAATGGCTCTGAGCACTACGCGACAACTTCTGAGGTCATCAGTCGCCTAGAACTTAGAACTAAGTAAACCTAACTAACCTAAGGACATCACACACGTCCATGCCCGAGGCAGGATTCGAACCTCCGACAGGCTTCCAGACTATATCGCCTAGAACCGCACGGCCACTCCGGCCGGCTTACGTTAATAAGGCAGGGACCGAGGGTAAGTGGCTGCACGTCATTGACAGGGCTAGGCTGCGACCGAGCAAGAAAAACAAAAATGTTTATTCACCTCTAGGGAGGCGGTGACTGGCTGAAGCCATGCTTGGTGTCACAGACGCGACACGGTGGGGAGATCCCCATTATATAAAAGCATTTTGAGACCTCAAGGCTCTCTCTCTCTCTCGTCTCGCGGCCGACCGCACAAGTGTGGGGAAAGAAGCGAGGCCGCTGAGAGCTTGTTTTCTGCAAAGTGAGGGCGATATGCTTGACGCATAGTGGCGACAGATAGCACAGCGGTAGTTAATTATTTCTGCGGGAATTTTTGCAGGCAAAGAAATTGTGCACGTCGCTCCAGCCAATAATGAGTGTGCTGTAGCCATTATTTCATTTAGAGGACGATTAACGTTCTACAGAACGCTGGAAAGTTGCGACTGAGTGAATTCTATCAAGGCCAGAGTAGAGAATTAGTGTTTCAGATGCAGCACGGAGACAGTGCCATTGTAGATGCCGCTTGGTGAAGAACCATGGTGCATTAGGCCACCGTAAATGTCGAGTCTAGATTTTGCCCACTCCAACTTGCTTACGCTTTGACCATTGAAAATCAAAAGCTAGGATACTAACCTATCCTCACATCGAGTACATCAGGTTTTTCATTGTTTCAAAAAGTAAATTTATTCTCCACTATCTCATTGTAATGACCAGTTACGACAACGTAGATTTAAATGAGCTGATGAGAATTTTTAATAATCATTCTTTCTTGTTATGAAAAATTTTCTTGAGTAGAGATAACGATTTTAATAATCGTCATTTCAATATGTCCAAGAATTAAATGATTTGTTATTGGAGTGTCAAAAGTAATTGAACATGATTGTTGTTTATCACTTGACCCCTGAAAGCAACAACTGATAAATTATATGTAGAATAAGGAAGGGAATAGACTGAAAACTTTCACTTTTATTAATTCATGCATTCTAGGTACATGACAGCAGCATTTCTAATGATTTTTGTTACGATCCGCACCTGATATTAGCTGCCTTACAGGGCCATATTTATTTAGTGTCGGACACCCTGAGCTTGAGAAGACAGTTCAGATGTTTTATCCATCTTCGTGCTAAGTGGTAAGCTAAGTTTGCACACATTAGTACACTCACTGTTCAGATACAAAGGTCGGACGTACGACTTGGCTGTGAGATGACATCAGCCAATCACACATTGACTGACCCCTCTCCAGGATGTCAACGCGACGGCGTCGGCCCCTGTACGAAGATGACGTAAGTGCCCTGTCTGACTAGTCGCGGCCCAGTTGAATAGTATCTTCAAGATTAACGAGTTCTATAGCAGCTTCGAGATTAGACAGTTGTATAGAGCGACTTAGGATTTTTTATACCGAAAACGATTGCTTATTTTGCATGTCGCCCTTTGCTTGCGACACATCTGTGTAACTGACCAAGTTAAGTATTGTAATCTTTTCATATGTGTGAACTGTTTGTCTAGAAAAGTGAGTGCGTAGAATCCGAGACTGCTCATATTCAACGACGAGCATTGAGACAAAAAAAACACGGTCACTGTTCTTAACTAAAGACTACCTCTTCACTAGCCAGAGTTCTATCTGAATAATTCGAATTCAACGAATTTCCTCTCTAGATAATACGGACTCAGGCGAAGCGTAAGGCTCTGTGTCATGTACTCATCAAGACTACAAGAGCTCCGAGACCCTATATCAGTGATGTTTCTTTGAATGGTTCGCACGCTGCCACTTGTCGATGGTCCGGCATTGAAACATGAAGCAATTTGTGGAAGGGTCGTACTTCTGTGACGTTGAACGATTCTCTTCAGTTGTCGTTGGTCCCCATCTCGCAGAATCGTTTTCCAGCCGCAGGGATGTTGGAGATTTGATGTTTTGCCGAATTCCTCATATTCACAGTACACTCGTGAAATGATCCAACGGAAAAATCCCCACATCATCACTAGCTCGGAGATGATGTATTCCATCACTCGTGCGTCGACTGTAACACCTCGTTCAAACTCACTTAAATCTTGATAACCTGCCATTGTAGAGTCAGTAACTGATCTAACAACTTCACCAGACACTTGTTGTTTTATATAGGCGTAGCCGACCGCAGCCTCGCCTTCTTCCTGTTTACAACACTCTGTATTCGAATACGCATGCCTGTATCAGTTTCTTTGGCGCTTCAGTGTATATCATGTGCCGTTGCAGTCCTGGAGTCGGTAGTTCCATTCGTACATAACTGTGTTTCTTAAAAAAGATTCGAATGTGGGCAAGTGGTGGTGTGCTATGAGCCACCATTACCAGTGCCACACATGAAGGTGGTGCCAGTTACTCTATCAAGGTGCCCGTCAGACGGGTTCAGTGTCGTATCCACAACTTAATCGTCATACTTACATAAATCGCCACTGCTCGGCCGCAGAAGGGGACTAGCCCAAGACTTACACTATTACCAGGAAGTGTAAGGGTTTCATATCCGACTTTAAAAAGAGCATTGTCATCACAAAATATCGTAATGCCCTAGTATTCGGCACGCCAACACCACTGGCAATGGAAGGACTTAGATCAGATGGGGGATACGAGAAGCTAGATAAGTGTTGGCAAAGGTGACCCATTTACCATGTGTATGACCCATTTACCATGTGTAGTGCCCTTAACCTGTCACCCCCTGCGGGTCTGGGAGTTAGAATAGGCCCGAGGTATTCCTGCCTAAAATTACCAAATAAGCAGCTACCAGTCGCAAATTGCTGCTTATTTGGTAATTTTATGGTTTACGGTCGCTGCACAACTTGGGAACCATATGGAGCCCCCCATTCAGTATTCCTTCCTGTTGTAAAAGGTGGATAAAAGGAGTCTCACATGTTTCGACCTTTATGTGATGGTCCCCTGTAGGGTTTGACCTCCATTTCCCGAAGGGCGAGCCAATTGGGTGAGAGCGCCTTACATGGTGCATCACGACCATGGTGCATTGAGATCTTTAGCCCACTTTCTCGTCATCTCATTGCAGTCCCGCCCATCCTCCACCTCTTGGGCGAGGATACCTTCCTGAGTGCATTTTCCACCATGCCTATGCAGTGTCAGTTTCTGTGCCAACGATGACCGTGGACTTCTTTGCACCTTGTACCCAGCACGGTAGCCAGCCCATTGTGGTGCCACCCCCCCTCCCCCCCCCCCCCCCAATATCACAGGGATCGCTCTGCTGATGCCTGCACCATTAACTCTGCGTATATGCCAAGGAGTAGATGCCCATCACCCTGGGGCATTGGGACTCCCAGAAATTGTCATCCTGCCAGGTTGCCTTTGCTGTTGCTGGCTGGCGCCCAGGGGGAGGGCCCCTAGTCGGAGTGGGTGGCATCAGGGTGGATGACATGCCATGAAGCATAGTACGTCATCTCCTGCTGGTGGTCCGCCGCCAACAGTCTCTAAGAGGGCCAAGAAATATGACGCAAAGTCGTTCCTCTCTCTGGCGACACCATGGGAGGAACAGCAGGCTAAGGATGGCAGTGAAGCTGTACCTCATCTGCACGAGAGTTGTCAATGAAGCCTCAGTTTTGTTGGAGAGCATTTGGACGACAAGTCTTGGGAGGTGGAGGGCTTGTCCAAAATGCGCTCTGAGTCAGTTTTGATAAAAACAACATCCTCTGCCCAGTCATGAGTACTACTCGCTTGTGGCAAGTAGGAGGATGTTTATGTTACCATCATGCTTCGTAAGAGCTTATATATAGTCCAGGTTAATATATTCCACAGGGATCTTCTTTTGCAATCTGATGACGAGCTGCCCGCCAATTTAGAGCAGCGAGGTGTTCATTTCGTCTGCGTCCATCGGGGTCCGAGTGATAACCAGGTTACCACCAATGCCTTCATCTTGGCCTTTGAGGGTGATACATTGCCCCAGAAGATACGGATGACGGTCTACCACTGTGACGTCAAGCCATATATCGCTCCCCCAATGAGGTGCTTTAAGTCCTGGAGGTTCGGCCCTATGTCTTCCTGCTGTACTTCCAGCTCAACATGTCGAGATAATGGGCATCCATCATATCCCAATACTCCATGTGCCACACCTCCCATCTGTGCCAGCATGGTTTCAGAAAACATTGTTCTTGTGCAACGCAGCTAGCTCTTTATTCGCACGAAGTAATGGCCGCTATCGACAGGGGATCTCAAGTTGATTCCGTATTTATAATTTCCGGAATGCTTTTGACACCGATCCTCACCAGGGCCTTACAATCAAGCTGCGGACCTATGGGGTATCGTCTCAGTTGTGCGACTGGATTCGTGATTTCCTGTCAGGAAGGTCGCAGTTCGCAGTAGTAGACGGCAAACCATCGAGTAAAACTGAAGTGATATCAGGTGTTCCCCAGGGAAGCGTCCTGGGACCTCTACTGTTCCTGATCTATATAAATGACTTGGGTGATAATCTGAGCAGTTCTCTTAGGTTGTTCGCAGATGATGCTGTAATGTACCATCTAGTGAGGTCATTCGAAGACCATTATCAGTTGCAAAGCGATTTAGAAAAGATTGGTGGCAGTTGACGCTAAATAACGAAAAGTGTGAGATGATCCACATGAGATCCAAAAGAAATTCGTTGGAATTCGATTACTCGATAAATAGTACAATACTCAAGGCTGTCAATTCAACTTAGTACCTGGGAGTTAAATTTACGAACAACTTCAGTTGGAAAGACCCATAGATAATATTGTGGGGAAGGCGAGCCAAAGGTTGTGTTTCACTGGCAGGACAGTTAGAAGATGCAACAAGTTCACTAAAGAGACAGCTTACACTACACTCGTTCGTCCTCCGTTAGAATATTGCTGCGCGGTGTGGGATCCTTACCAAGTGAGATTGATGGAGGACATCGAAAGGATGCCAAAAAGGGCAGCTCGTTTTGTATTATCACGTAATAGGGGAGAGAGTGTGGCAGATATGATACAAGAGTTGGGATGGAAGTCATTAAAGCAAAGACTTTTTTCGTCGCGGCGAGATCTATTTACGAATTTTCAGGCACCAACTTTCTCTTCTGAATGCGAAAATATTTTGTTGAGCCCAACCTACATAGGTAGGAATGATCATCAAAATAAAATAAGAGAAATCAGAGCTCGAAGAGAAAGGTTTAGGTGTTCGTTTTTCCAACGCATTGTTAGGGAGTGGAATTGTAGGGAGATAGTATGATTGTGGTTCGATGAACCCTCTGCCAAGCACTTAAATGTGAATTGCAGAGTAATCATGTAGATGTAGATGTAGATGTGTCAACTGCAGAGAGCATCATTCACATCGCTTTCCAGACCCCAGGATTTTACAGAAAGGGAGGAAAATCATGGAATATAAGACCCTGGACCGACTGACCTACACCGAGGCTAAGAGGAAATTTGAGTACCTGCATTCTCTGGCTATGAACTCCTCATATGCCGCAGCCACGAGACAGTTGCCACCCAGTCAGTTCGTCGAATTCCTGTCGCCACTCAGAACCAGGAAACTACACCTGCCCCCATGATGGTGGGGGGGCACCTTCCTCACTGTTGGTCCCATACCTACTTCAGGAGCAACATCCCGCCCCCCTCCCCCCCCCCACACCCATCGGGGATTTCATTCCTCACTTCTGAGACAGAGAAATGTAAGACTTCTTCAGCTTCTCTCGCTAGGAAGGGGCCCCTTGGGTCATTCCCTTCCTAATTTCGAAAATTTCGAGTCACAGCTCGATTTCTGCCTCAAATACTGATCCGCCACACATTTGAGTGTGGCTCGAAGTAGTTATTCGGACATTGATTTATCAATTTGCAGCCCAGGACTTCTCCTATCTAACCACTGGAGAGCACATGACGATCTGTGTGTTAGTGACCACTTCCCCATCTTCCTGTCACTGCCCGAGCGTCAGGTGCACAGATGCTTGCCCAGATGGGCTTTAAACAAGGCAGCCTGGGAAACTTCCACCTCTGCAGTCACTGTAGACTCTCCCTCGCACGGTAACATCGATGTGATGATTGAGCAGGTGACTAAAACAGTCGTTTCTGTGGCAGAAAACGCGATCCCTTCCTCTTTAGGGTGCCCCTGGCGAACAACAGTCTCTTGGTGGTCGCCAGAAGTCGCCGAAGCTATTAAAGAGCGTCGGCGAGCTCCACAGTGATATTAGTAGCACCCTTCTCTAGAGCATCTGATACCTTTTAAGCGGCTCCGTGCCCGTGTACAACAGTTTATAAAACGACGGAAACAAGAGTGTTGGGAGAGGTACGTGTCGACCATAGAGTGTCATATGTCACCTTCCCTACTCTGGACGAAGATTATGCGTCTTTTTGGGTACCAGACCCCAACAGGTGTCCCTGGCGTCACCATCAATATCGTGCTATCTACCTACACAAACGCAATTGCCGAGCACTTCGCTGAGCACTATGCTCGAGCCTCTGCGTCAGAGAACTACCCCCCCCCCCCCTCACCCCTCCAGCCTTTTGCACTCCCTAGTGGCGAATGGTAAGGAAAGTCCTCTCGTTCACTACTCGCCACAGTGAACCGTACAACGCCCCATTTACGGAGTGGGAGCTTCTCAGCGCACTTGCCCATTGCCCCGACACAGTTCCTGGGTCAGATTGGATCCAGAGTCAGATAATTAAACGTCTGTCGTCTGACTACAAACGCCATCTCCTCGTCTTCTTCAACCAGATTTGGTGCAATGGCGTCTTTCCATCCGCAATGGCAGGAGAGCATCGTTGTTCCGGTGCTCAAACCCGGTAAAAACCCGCTTGAAGTGGATAGCTATCGGCCCATCAGCCTCACCAAGCTCCTGGAATGTATGGTGTGCTGGTGCTTGGGATGGCTCCTGGAGTCACGTGGCATACTGGTTCCATGTCAGGGAGGCTTCCACTAGGAGCGCTCTACCACTAATAACCTTGAGTCCCTCGAGTCCGCCATCTGAACAGCCTTTCCCAGACTGCAACACCTTGTTGCCATCTTTTTTGATCTACTCAAAGCGGATGACACCACCTGGTGACATCATATCCTTCCCACATTATATGGGTGGGGTCTCCGAAGCCCACTTCCGATTTTTATCCAGAATTTTCTGTCGCTCTATACTTACTATGTCCAAGTTGATGCCTCCCATAGTTACCCCCATATCCAAGAGCATGGGGTCTCGTGGGGTTCTATATTGAGTGTATCACTATTATTAGTGGCCTTTAACGGTCTAGCAGCAGCTGTAGGGCCGTCTGTCTCACCCTCTCTGTATGCAGACGACTTCTGAATTTCATACTGCTCCACCAGTACTGGTGCTGCTGAGTAGCGCCTACAGGGTGCCATCCACAAGGTGCAGTCATGGGCTTCCAGTTTTAGGCCGCTAAGTCATCTGTCACGCACTTCAGTCGTCATTGTACTGTTCATCCGGAATCAGAACTTTATCTTCATGATGATCCACTCACTGTAGTGGAGACATTTCGATTCTTAGGACTGATTTTCAATGCCCAATTGACTAGGTTACCTCCCCTTCGCCAGCTTAAGCCGAAGTGCTGGCAACACCTCAATGCCCTCTGCTGCCTGAGCGACACCAACAGGAATGCAGATCGCTCTACTCTTCTGCAGCTCTACAGATCCCTTGTTCAATCTCGCCTTGATTATGAGACTCTGGTGTATGGTTCGTTGGCGCCCTCATCATTGCATGTACTCAGCCCAGTGCACCACTGTGGCGTTCACCTAGCGACGGGAGCTTTTGGAACTATTCCGGTGACCAGTGTCCTGGTGGAGGCCAGAGTCCCTCCAGTGCGGATCTGACGCTCACAACTGCTCGCCAGTTACATTGCACACATTCGAAGCTCTCCTGCACATCCAAATTACCATCTTCTTTTTCCACCCACGGTAGTTCACCTCCCACATCGGCGGGACATGTCAAGGTTAACGATTGTGGTTTGTGTGCAATACCTTATGCCTGAACTGGAGTCCTTCCCTTTACCACCTCCCATCCAGGTCCATCCACATACACGTCCATGGTGTACACCTGGGCCGCAGATTCGTCTAGACCTTTCACATGACCCTAAGGACTCCGATACTCCTGCTGCTCTCTGCTGTCACTCCCTCTCGATTCTTGACATATTCCGGGGCTCTGAAGTGGTTTACACCGACGGCTCCATGACTCATGGCCATGTTGGTTTCACCTACGTCCACAGAGGCCTATTTGAACAGCATTTCTTGTCCAGTGGCTGCAGAGTATTCACTGCAGAGCTGATGGCCTCTCTCGCGCACTTCAATATATCTGTTCATGTCCTGGGGAATCATTTCTTCTGTGTACTGACTCTTTGAGCAACCTACAAGCTGTTGACCAGTGCTACCCTCGCCATCCTTTGGTAGCGTGTCCAGGAGCATCTATGCCCTGGACCTGTCCCATCGTTCAGTGGTGTTTGTGCGGACCCCAGGACATGTCGGCAGTGCCTTTTATAGTGTTGTCCTTTTTAGTTGCTGTTTTAACCTTGTGCCTCGCAGTGCATTCATAACTTGGTCTGGGCGCTAATGACCACTGCAGCTGTGCGCCCTAAAACCACAAAAAAGGAAACTACGAATGTTTGGAAGACTTCCATGCAGGCCTCACACAGGGAATCAGTTGTTCTCTGCCGGCTCCTCATTGGCCATGCTTGGGCGACCCAAGGTTACCTCCTGGCCGTGCAGACCCGCCTGAGTGTCGGCGCGGAACCCGGATGACAGTGACCTCTTATTCTGGTGCACTGTCCCACTTTGCCAGACCAGCGACGAAATCTTGGGTTGCCGCAATCGTTGCCGCTAATTTTATTTGACAACGCCTAGTGCTTCTAGGGTGGAGGTTTTAATGTGTTGCAGAGTGGCTGGCTTCTCCTTTTCTATTCTCATGGTCAGCCAGCCATTGTAATCTCCTTTGTTGTTTTAATCTCTTCATTCCGTTTCTTGCGTTTCCGTGGTTTTCCAGTCCCATTTTGTCCTTTCACATGTTTGTTGCCCTTCATCGTTCTTTTGATTTTGCCATTCATTTTGAGTTGTCGCTCTCGTTTGTTTTATTCTCACACTTGTGGTATGGTTTTATCCGGAACAAGGTACTGACGATCTCGTTGTCTGGACCCTTTCCCCCACTCTTTTAATCAAACCAACGTTAACCTGCGACTCCGAACACTCGTACGAATCGCTTGCAGAAGACGTCAGTAGCTGAGTGCGACGGTGTTTCTTGTATATCGTCTGTAATGGTGCCACACTTCCCTCTCACAATATTTATTGTTCCCGGCTTTGCCATCATGCTAGTACCAGTAGCCTCACCTTGAAAATTAATTCAATGCAAAGCAGCTCTTGCCTCGTCCTCCGACAGTGCCAAAAACACTAGGTCATCCAAGTATGTAATGCATATAAATTTGTGCTGCCTTATCGATTTGGTTCTGGAGCCCGTATAGCAACCGTTCGAGAGCGATGTTATTAAGTATTGTCTCATCGATAATGAGTTGGTGATGCGTCCCATCATGCGTCCATTGACGAGCACTTTGGAGTAGGTGACGTGGAGTAGTTGCATCACGACGGTGACAAAACGCTGTGGAAACTTCATGTGTGTTATCGCTTCCACGAAATAGGCATGATTCATCCTGTGGAAGGTGAGATCAAAATTTGTCGACACCAGTACAACCCCAGAGGCGACATGTTGTTGTTAGTGCGGTCACATCGCGACACCGCTCAGAGCCTTTATGTATTGTTATCCTCTCCGAATTGGGTTTGGTCCAGTGATATCAGTAGCGTAGTGCGCGTTTGAAATGTGGTGCAAGTATCCTGGTGTAGGACTTGTAGTCCCAGTAAAGAATGGTCAGTGTTTAATATTTTTTGTGGGATCTAAGATTTAAAAACCTCTCTCACACCGGCCTGATTTAGCTTCACTGATCAGGATAGTAAAAAACATGCGTACATTAAGGGAATTTTCATTCACAAAGTAGGCTTATCAAATTCACACAGTTCATTACTGTTCTATCCTGATTAAGTTGAGCTTAACTTAAATTCCATACGGCAGTGAAGCAATTTCGAAGTCTCAGTGTGACAAAAATTGTCAGTCGATCTCCTAAAAACATTTGTAATAATTATTAAATTTCGGTGATCACATGGGGAAGACCGGAGATCTGCTGGTAAGACCGTGTTAGCCTATTTATTTGAAGTAATAAACTGGATATCATGAGCATACAAAACGGCAGGTTCGTCCAGTGTAAATCAGACGTTCCCCACTGATCCCGTGCAACACAGCGTAGTAAACAGACACTGTCAATAATAATCAGATAAATAATACGCGAACACACTTACTTTTGGTTAGTTCATGTATTAAATTCCTCATCATACAGAATCTCATCAAGATGGCGACTAGCTCAACAATGCATACATATACATCTTCGTTCTTTCACGGCTAATCGGCAAGCACTCCGTCATTCTTTTCATAAGAGAAAACAGACAGCAGAGAAGCTATTCCATGGAGTAAATGGACGCTCCAAGAAATAATAGGGCTTGAAACTACTTTGCATTGATAATTATCGTATATTAAAGTTTAGGAATCGGTAAGATAAGAAGAGATATTTCGAGATATGTACTGAGTTATGTAATTTATAAAATTTCTGAAAATACCGCGGAGAGACCGCTGCAAGAGACATTACATCGCCCCTCGCAGCGAGCAAAGTTGATATGTATCCACTTTGCGAGCTAACTATTGGCTTAGCTAACTCGTTAGAATTTGTGGAACATACGTTCCTATAAATTTTAAGAAGTTAGTAAGATTTTTTGATTACAAGAATTGAAAGAGATTTGGTATACACCGATCTTCGTTACCTAGATATCTAGTTGTTGCTTTCACGTGTACTGGGGCATACCCGCATCCCACGTACACAACCAGGGAAGATGGACTTATATAGTTGTTAATCAAGCCTAACTATTCCAGAACTGGCCTTCACAGGGAAACCCCGGAAAACCTGGAGGCTTAGACCGCCACTAGGTATCACAGATGATAGGAAAGACAGAATAATTTAGAAATTTGAGAGATATTCTAGAATTTATACGAAAGATAAAATCTGCCTAATAGCCAAATTTTTACAATCTTCTGAAAAATTTTCTTTATCGATGTCTTGCTGAACTGATCGAACAGGAACATGGGACACGGCACGGAGGACAGGTGTCGCATTGGCGTACCGGACAAGAAACGTAACGAATTTCAGAGACCAGAAGGAACCTCAGGAACAGGTACTCAGGATTGTGGCATGAAACAATAGAAATTCGTCTAAGGAATAGTCAACTATTGAAGATTCCTGGAAGAGAAGGGTTAGTCGAATTTCTCCAGATTCATTTTGAACTCAAATATGGACCTGATCTATCCAATCTTCCATCTCAGGAATGGGAAAATCCATTCGTCTTATACTTTCCACACCTAGGTGTCTTAATCGATACTCTAGTTGCACAGTATCACAACTCCAGATCGGAAAACAACTTTTGAAAACATGGATATTTTCATCCATCTTCTTGAGTAAGCCGAAAGGTTCTAATCCTGTTTTTTTGTGTGTGTGTGTTTCGTTGGCGTTTCCAGGTGGAAGTAGATCTGAATCTTTCCTAATTTGGTTTCAAGTACAAATGTGGATAGCATATCAGAATATTCAAAACTTTATCATTTGAGACAATTTCCAAAAAAATATATCTTATTCATACATGATTACAATGAAATTTTACTGAAAGAGAACGTTTAATTAAATCTTGCTGCATGACCTCTCCAGCTGAAATTAATCTTTGTTAGTAGTGATTGACGATCAAATTTTTATCTTTTATACTCCGATTGCCGCAACTTCTCATGAACATATATGAATGCAATATAACAATAAACAAATCCAACTGGAAAATGACACATTATTATAAATTCAATGAAGAACTTTCTTATTAACTCAAATTTTATAAACACACACTAAGCTAGTTAATTAAATTCTCTTCAATAGAATTTAGCTCGCGCCAAAAAAAAAAAAAAAAAAAAAAAATCGAGTCTTTATGTCTGTGGACAGTTGCAATCGATTCTAATTTCCTAACGCGGTTCATTTGTTCTCATGTGAACTGTCTGTTTATAAACACTAACTTCACACTCAAGCGCCGTATTCGATCATAGTTTCAGTAAACTTACTATCACTGGAGATTAACACACCTTGAATGTATATTATTTCACACGCACAAGCTTCTTTGGTGATCATCGCGTAGACAAATAACCCGTAAGTCTTCACAGCAGCAATAGCTACAGTTCCACTTATTTTCTAAATATTCCTATTCTATCGCAGAAGCAATCGTTTACTGTTCATTAAACTATCACAGATGCTTGGCTTGCTGTCATTTAACCAATCACAGTAACTGAGGCATACTGTCCTTCGCACTTCAATTTCTTTGTTTTTTGCAACACCCAAATACTTCATACAGACTTTTTATTTAATTTGAAACACTTTCGTTAAAAGTACCTCTTTAGGTCTACATGGGGAAATAATCCTTTTATTCTTCCAGAATCCGGATATGCTAATAAATATGCACCAGGATTCAGTATATCAACTAATATATATATATATATATATATATATATATATATATATATATATATATGGCTGTATAAATTAGATTCCATTTTCTGATTGTCTTCTTCAACCTTGATGACTTGATGTGTCTTTTTAAAAGAATTTTCTGTCCGATATTGAAAGTCTGAATCCGTTTGATGTATCTGTCATGGATTTCCTTTCGCTGTCTTGCTTTCTCCGTAATATAAATGAGAACATTCCGAATTTTTTCTTCCCATGACATTTTGGTGTCCTCGAGTTTAGGCAAGTTATCTATCCAAAAGTTTCTTTCGTTATCTCTGAACATCAGTTCATTCGGGGTAAAGTTTGTAGAACTATGTGGTAAATTATTACAAATCTGCTCAAACTCAGTAAATAGTTTATCCAGGTAGTTTGTTGATAAAGACAGTACGTTATCAGGAATCTGTTTAGTTCTCGAAAAACCCGTTCAATTAAATTCCCTTGTGGATGGTAGCAAGTTGTAAGTATCTGTTTTATTCCTAGTTGTGATACGAATTTTCTCCATAAATATCCAGTAAATATCTTCGCATTGTCAGAGATTATAGATTTTGTAATCCCTGTATGAGGAATGTAGTCATATACAAACTTAACTGCGGCAGCTCTTGCAGTTGCTGATTTTATAGGATATAGTTTAACATATTTTGTAAACACATCACAGAATCCAATAATGTACTTAATACCACCTCTGGCTCTAGGAAGTGGTCCACAAATATCAAATGATATAAGTGATCTTGGTGCTTCAGGTATTATTGAGTGAAGCGCAATTTTATTTCCCTTGTTGTCCTGCTTAGCCTTTTGACAGAGAACACATTTCTGTATGACTTGGTGCATTTTTCGCCGTATATTTGGGAAGTAACAATAATATCTAATCTTATTAGCACACTTTACAACACCATCATGACTCCAGGTCAAATGTGTAAACCAAATTAATCGCTCTTCGTATTCTTTGGGTATGCAGATACACCACTTTGGATTCTCAGTCTTCCCAGACTTAAAAAATAAATATTATTCGCAAGCCGGTAGTATTCCAAATTGACTGTAGCATTTTGTTGATGGAATTGTCGTATTATAGCTTTCCATCGCCGATCCTCCTTCTGAAGCTGAGCTATTGTCTTACATAAATGAATATAATATAACTTGTAATTATTTTCTTGAAGAAGAAGCACTGGAAATTCTGCCTTATTATTTACATCCATTTCAGGTGATATTCCTTCTGAAGATCTTGACAACGCGTCAGCTATAATATTTTCTTTTCTGGCTACATGAATAATTTGAAACTGATATTCTTGCAGCCCGAGCGTCCACCTTGACAAGCGAGGATGCTGCAACTTACTAGTTTGTAAAATGGCTAGTGATTGGTGGTCACAATAAACGGTTATCCTTGAGCCATATACATAATAATTAAACCTTTTCAAAGACCAAATAACTGCTAAAGCTTTCAATTCCGTAGTGGTATATGCTCTTTCACAGGTGGATAAAACTCTGCTAGCAAATGCAATTGGACAAAAAGTTTTTACACCATCAATATACCTAATTTGAAATAAACAAGATACTAATCCCACATCTGATGAATGAGTGGCTAAACAGAATCCGACATTCATATCAAGGTGGTATAATAACGGAGCATTTATCAGTTGATCCTTAATTTCACAAAAAGCCTTTTCACAATCATTAGACCATTTTCATGTTACATCTTTCCTCAGGAGCCGGTTTAGTGCTTCAGAGTTCATTGCTTGAGTTTTAAAAAAACGACGAAAAAATGAAGCCAAGCCTATAAAGCTTTTCAGTTGTCTTCTGTTTCTTGGAGTTGGAAAATTTTTTATCGCACTAATCTTCGCTTCTGTTGGAAGAATGGCTTTTGTATTAATCATATGTCCTAAGAATTTAATTCTCTGTAGAGAAAATGGGAATTTTTTTAGATTTGCAGTTATACCAGTTTGTTTGAACACAGCAAAAATTCTCATAATAAGTTGTACATGTTCCTCCCAAGTTTTAGAGGCAAATAATAAATCGTCCACAAAAATTGTTATTCGACTACGTAGTTCTGGTCCAATGGTATAGTCCAACGCAGAAATAAAAGCTCCGGAGCTGATATTGAGACCAAACGGAACGACCTTGAACTCATAGCTTCTCCCTCCATATATAAAAGCAGTATATTTTCTTGAGTCCTTGTCTAACTGGACTTGCCAGAACGTTCTCAAATCAATACTGGTTAAATAGGATACATCTTGAAATTTCTGTATTAACTCATCGACGTTCTCCGGATGCGTGTGCACAGATACTATAATTTTGTTAATTTCCCTTGCACCTAATACCAATCGAACTTTTCCGCCTGGCTTTGGTAAAACAAGCAACGGAGAACAATATGGGCTGTTCGACGGATCAATAAGATTCCAGTTTAACATTTTTTGTATCTCTTCCTGAACTGGTTGTTTTAATCGCCAGGGAATGGGATAGTGTGTGCGGCAAAATGTCTTATGGAACTTAATCTGTAATGTACAAACATATCCTCTAATAATTCCGGGCTTTTCATCGAAAACTGACTCATATTCTGTTAATATATTGAATAATTGTTCCCTCTGACTATCCGTTAGGCAATCTGACTCAGCGATCTTCTGTTCGACTGTTTGTCTGAAATCCTCTACCTGAATTGACTTGATCGGTAGTCGGTACATATTATTATTTTGAGCACAAATCAACTGCACAGCAGCACCACGGAAATATCGCTCATACACTGCCTCCTTTCTCAGTAAGATCAGTGAAACAAATTGATCTTCGATTTTAAAATGTACCTTTCCTTCTACCAAGTCCAACTTGTAATTTCTGGCTTGCAAAGTTCCAGTGCCAAGAATACAATCTACTAACAACTTTTCCACTACAAGGAATGTGCATTGTTTAGCTACATTTCCCAATTTCATCTCTAAAAGCGTTTGTATCTTGACGTTCCGGGATTTTGCTCCCACCTATAACTCGGCAATTTTGTACTGTTAAGACAAGGGTTTTCTTAATTTTACTAATCCTGCGAAACAAAGTTCCGGATACTACGTCTGTAGATGAAGCTGTGTCCAATACAACATTGGTTAAAATTCCTCCCACCTCTGTAATGATCTCAGACACAGGAACCCTTTTATCTTCCACTACACAGGCCTCTGAGTCTCTCGTCAATTCATCTGTCATTAATTCGCCTTCATTATATCTCAACATTGCCACGGAATTAATTTAGTTTAAAATAGATTTGCCTCTTTTGTATTCCCCGGTCGACTTTACGGAGCATAAAGCGGCCCTCTTCAGTTTAAATGTCGATTATTATTTCCTCTTGAATCATCTACTACTTCAGTTATGACTGGTTGTTGTTGATGACTGGTAGTGTTATTTGCTTCAAATCGAGGGTCAGAATTTCTGTACGCATTATTATTGTTTGAAAATTGCTGGTACTGATAATCTCTTGAATTTCCAAACATTGGATGGTATCTGCGGCCTGTTCGATTGTCTCTGAACCTGCCCCTCGCAGCACTGTTATTGAAATTCCCATTTCCTTTGCAGTTGTTTCCGTTGAATCTCTGACTATTCCTAGTATAATAATTATTAAATCCGTTTCCGTTCCGGTTTGCGTTTGGCGCCTCAATCGCTCTCCTCTGCATAACCGGTTGTCTTGGCCGATGTTCATCTTCCTCCATCATATCTATAGTGTCAAGCGTAGTCATGAAAGAGTCAAGGTCACGCTCATTAATACACTCCTGGAAATAGAAGAAAGAACACATTGACACCGGTGTGTCAGACCCACCATACTTGCTCCGGACACTGCGAGAGGGCTGTACAAGCAGTGATCACACGCACGGCACAGCGGACACACCAGGAACCGCGGTGTTGGCCGTCGAATGGCGCTAGCTGCGCAGCATTTGTGCACCGCCGCCGTCAGTGTCAGCCAGTTTGCCGTGGCATACGGAGCTCCATCGCAGTCTTTAAAACTGGTAGCATGCCGCGACAGCGTGGACGTGAACCGTATGTGCAGTTGACGGACTTTGAGCGAGGGCGTATAGTGGGCATGCGGGAGGCCGGGTGGACGTACCGCCGAATTGCTCAACACGTGGGGCGTGAGGTCTCCACAGTACATCGATGTTGTCGCCAGTGGTCGGCGGAAGGTGCACGTGCCCGTCGACCTGGGACCGGACCGCAGCGACGCACGGATGCACGCCAAGACTGTAGGATCCTACGCAGTGCCGTAGGGGACCGCACCGCCACTTCCCAGCAAATTAGGGACACTGTTGCTCCTGGGGTATCGGCGAGGACCATTCGCAACAGTCTCCATGAAGCTGGGCTACGGTCCCGCACACCGTTAGGCCGTCTTCCGCTCACGCCCCAACATCGTGCAGCCCGCCTCCAGTGGTGTCGCGACAGGCGTGAATGGAGGGACGAATGGAGACGTGTCGTCTTCAGCGATGAGAGTCGCTTCTGCCTTGGTGCCAATGATGGTCGTATGCGTGTTTGGCGCCGTGCAGGTGAGCGCCACAATCAGGACTGCATACGACCGAGGCACACAGGGCCAACACCCGGCATCATGGTGTGGGTAGCGATCTCCTACACTGGCTGTACACCTCGGGTGATCGTCGAGGGGACACTGAATAGTGCACAGTACATCCTAACCGTCATCGAACCCATCATTCTACCATTCCTAGACCGGCAAGGGAACTTGCTGTTCCAACAGGACAATGCACGTCCGCATGTATCCCGTGCCACCCAACGTGCTCTAGAAGATGTAAGTCAACTACCCTGGCCAGCAAGATCTCCGGATCTGTCCCCCATTGAGCATGTTTGGGACTGGATGAAGCGTCGTCTCACGCGGTTTGCACGTCCAGCACGAACGCTGGTCCAACTGAGGCGCCAGGTGGAAATGGCATGGCAAGCCGTTCCACAGGACTACATCCAGCATCTCTACGATCGTCTCCATGTGAGAATAGCAGCCTGCATTGCTGCGAAAGGTGGATATACACTGTACTAGTGCCGACATTGTGCATGCTCTGTTGCCTGTGTCTATGTGTCTGTGGTTCTGTCAGTGTGATCATGTGATGTATCTGACCCCAGGAATGTGTCAATGAAGTTTCCCGTTCCTGGGACAATGAATTCACGGTGTTCTTATTTCAATTTCCAGGAGTGTATATAGCATTCTATTTCTGATGCTGGCCGGAAATGGAGATTTTAAAATGCCAATCACGTCTTGTAGAGGCATAGGCTTATTCCAATACTGCGATTTGTTTATATATTTCTCAAAGTATTTCTTTAAAGACCCACGTGAAAAGGAAAAAGGTACCGGGTATAATACCTCCTGCCTTAAACGTTCTTGTACTCCTTCGGACCAGTATTTGGCTAAAAATGCTCGTTCAGAATCATCATATGTGTCCCAAGTTGATATCATGTCAGATGCCCATATAGCTCCTGACACATGAATATAACCGGTCACGAAACTAATGTCTTACCACTCACTCCAATTTTTTGGCAATACTCCCCTAAAACTTCTTACAAACACTACGGGATGAACATTTTTCTTGTCTGGGTTGTAGATCTGGAAATGAAGTTGTTTCAGCTTTTCTCCTCAGTATTGCTTTTACAATTACAGTCATTATGACTACCCTCATAGTGTTTTGATTGATGTTGATTGCAAAAACGAACGTGTGCATTAATGTCCCTTTCTGTACAGGATCGGTTAAATAATGTAGCTTCATTGATAGATCTTGTTATGGGCTCATTTCCTTGCGTGGAACGCAAATCTTCTGTCGATAGATTTACAGATCTCTTAATGTTTTCTTTCCATTGTTTTATTTCTACGCCTAGTTGTTCTCTGGCTTCTCGCAAACCTTTATTAAATAAATTTTCTTCAGAACTCTCGGTCGTAGACTGTAACTTAGCTGCGAGAATTTTCCCGCGAGAACGTTTACCTTATGATCAACCTCGTCTTGTCTCTCCTTTATGTTATTTATAGATTTATCCAAATTTTGGATGTCCTTCTGAATCTTGTCTTGTGATTGTTTCAAATCCTGCATATCTGCTGACATCTCATTTACTTGTTGCTTTAATTCGTCTTGAACTTCAACTAACACCGGAATTACCGCCATAGAACATTCATCTGTTCTTGTGCTTGAACTATCTGTGGGATTGACTCGACCTGCTCTTTAATAGTATCAAGCTTAGTAGCAACATACTCGGTTAGCTCTAGGCGTAACTTCTTCGCATTTTCATTCTGAATTTTCAATTCTTCCGCAGTTTTGTTCAATTTATCATCAAGTTTCTGAAAACTCTCTACTAATTTATTATTTAATTCCGCTTAATTAGCTTCTAATTGCTCATTCAACTTTGTTTGATTAGCTAGTAATTGCTCCTGGACTTTCACTTGATTGGCTGCTAATTGTTCATTCATTTCCTTTTAGTCTCTATTTGTGCTTTAGTTAAGTCTGTTACATTTTTGCCTAACACTGTTAACTGCTGCATGATTACAGTCAATGGGTTTATTTCGTCCTGCTCAGATGACATCGAAACACTTAAGCTTTGTTGTGGGGCCTGATTAATGTTGCCGCTAGGCACTACTTCAGTTAAGCTAGCGTCTACTGTTTCACTAACCTCAGAAACAGCAGTGGCCTGTTGTGATTCGCTCTGCTGTTGCATTGCCATTTTATAAGCCGCCTTAGTAAGAACCATTAATACACAGAACAATAAATATATAAAGTCACTCCCATCTGAGTTAATAATGTCACTGACCTAAACTATGCATAATACTCACTTATAATAAACACTTCCTATCTAACGTTCAACCCAACAGTCAGTCAATCAATCTGTTTCTAAAAAATTCAAAGTCCACCTTTAGACATTTAAATAGTTACTCTAAATTTCTATCTACAAAAATTTAATTGTATATCGTCTGGCCTGAACGACGTTCTCGTAAGATGTGGTGAAATTGTGACTTCTGGAACAGGCCTCGTCTTCTTTTCTATCGTGCACATGCAACATAAAATTCACACAATGTTTAAGTAATGCTCAAAAACGTGTCCTGTCACAGTGAAGCCAAATTTAATATTTTTTGTGGAATCTAAAATTTAAAAACCTCTCTCACACCGGCCTGATTTAGCTTCACTGATCAGGATAGTAAAAAAACATGCGTATATTAAGGGAATTTTCATTCACAAAGTAGGCTTATCAAATTCACACAGTTCAATACTGTTCTATCCTGATTAAATTGAGGTTAACTTATATTCCATAAGGCAGTGAAGCAATTTCGAAGTCGCGGTGCGACGAAAATAGTCAGTCAATCTCCTATAAACATTTGTAATAATTATTAACTTTCGGTGATCACATGGGGAAGACCGGAGATCTGCTGGTAAGACCGTGTTAGCCAATTTATTTGAAGTAATAAACTGGATATCTTGAGCATACAAAACGGCAGGTTCGTCCAGTGTGAATCAGACGTTCCCCACTGATCCCGTGCAACACAGCGTAGTAAACAGACACTGTCAATAATAATCAGATAAATAATACGCGACAAACTTACTTTTGTTTAGTTCATATATTAAATTCCTTCTCATACAGAATCTCATCAAGATGGCGACTAGCTCAACAATGCATACATATACATCTTCGTTCTTTCACGGCTAATCGGCAAGCACTCCCTCATTCTTTTCACAAGAGAAAACATAGATAGCAAAGAAGCTATTCCACGGAGTAAATCGACGCTCCAAGGAATAATAGGGTTTGACACTACTTTGCATTGATAATCATCGTATATAGGAATCGGTAAGATAAGAAGAGATATTTCGAGATATGTACTGAGTTATATAATTTATAAAATTTCTGAAAATATCGTGGAGAGACCGCTGCAAGGGACATTACAAGTGTCCGGTAGGCCTGAGGCGCCTTGCCACTGTTCGCATGTCTTCGTCAGTCGGAGGTTCGTGTCCTCCTTCAGGCATCGGTGTGTGTGTGTGTGTGTGTGTGTGTGTGTGTGTGTGTGTGTGTGTGTGTTGTCCTTAGTGTAGGTTAGTTTAATATAGATTATGTAGCCTAGTGGCCGATGACCTCAGCAGCGTGGTCCCAGAGGAAATTATCAGACAATTCCAAAATTTCCTGCATTGCTGTACCACCAGACGGTTTGTCAATAGGTATGATGATTCAATTCCACAAAGGCGAGAGGAAGAGGCACGTTGGAAGACATTAATTCGCAGCACATGGCCGTCCATCGCGGAGTCATGAGATCTTTAAAAGTCCGATAACAACCGCCTGTATTAAAGCTCTGCAGTTGCGATGTTTTTCTGTGATAACGTGATACGTCGACGGCAAATCTCTATGGACTCTTTCAAAGGCTCTTGCGTGGGGTCTGACCCCCTGCAGATGGCATCGCGTTAGGGAAATTATCCTATCATTTTGTGAAGGCGCTTGTACAGAAAGTTCGCGGAGCATCGTGAAATAAGATTCCATCGTATGGCATCTCCACTGTATATGATCCCTTCCGTATGTGATCAAGGCTGGGCGCAGTACAGGCTCAACACATTGCAGCCACCGCCGTAACGTCGACGGATGCGACCCCTCCACGGCCTTTGACGACCTAGCGAGACCGTGCATATATATACTGTGTGATCTACAAAGGCCATCGGCCATCATTCCGCAGACTACGTGTGACGTAAATTCGTTCGAGGTGACTTCTAGCACACGTATAGCAGCGGCTTTCGCCATGTATCACCTACCATATCTCGGTTAGATTCATGTCCTGTACCAGTTGTCGCAGATCCTGGTGTGTTTTATGGCGTGGGTACTAATCGTTTGTTGCGAGCGCAATCTCCTCTGTGTAAAATAGGGAATGATCGCCCCCTTTTGTCGGACCCCGAAGGAACATAGATATTAATGATCAGTACTAGCGCTGTTAGCACCTGCCCCCGCGCTGACGGCAGGTACACTATATCCTCGGCTACTTTGTCTTCGCGTAGATGTGTCGCTGTTCGGCTGCCACCGTCTATTGTGTGTGTAATGTATGTATCGTTCTCGGATAGGAAAAGCTCTCGACACCTACTTTCTGCAGAAGGTCGATATCGACCTCTAATGCACGCAGCATGTCTCGTAGTAAATGCAACTTGATCGGCGTTCTGACTGTATTAATTTCAATAGAGGCTTTTCTATATGGTGCCGCCGTGCCTCAATGGGTAAAGTGTACCCTTCTGTAAACTTGAAAGCTGCTGCCGGCTACCTGGCGTCTGCGTCCTCTGCGTGGCTACGCCGCACCCACCACTGTGGATGCCTCGTCGATCTGTGGATCAGAATCGCAGTCATCGGCCCAATTCCCTTGCTGAAGGTCCTTTTTACGGCGTGTTTCTGCCACCGGGCAGATCGACGGTAAAGCTGCTGTTGCGATGGATGGAGGGACTGCTACTGGCGGATCTCTGTCTGGTTGTTCTGCCTTCGGTCCTTGCCTCGTGTGATTCGCTCCGTACTGCTGCGAGGGAGGAAGAATCTCCAGTCTACCGTGTCGTAATTGTGCTTCAGTCATCAAGCAGGTGTCCGGCGGCGCTCGCCGCCGTTTCTTGTGGCGCTTCGGCCATCGTCGTTAGGGCGTGTGCGCCTACGTTTCAGAGAGCGGAAGTGACTTCCGGCGCTCAGGGACGAAAGCTCTGCCATGGGATCAATTTCCGTCCCTCCTACTGATCCCTGCCCGTACGTCAACGGCGTCACCGACGGATTGTACGTCGTTTTTTTGGGGGGTAACGGTCTCTGCTGCTGGCGGTTGTCGCAAGCTGCCAGGAAGGTGCAGCACGTCACTGTCAGCGCCGACGGCGTGGCCGTAGGCGCGGATTCGCCACTTGGAACTTGCACAACCCTTCTCTGCATGCATTCTGAAAGGACGTGGCCTTCCTTCCCGCATCCCGAGCATGACTGGAGTTGTCCAGCGTAGATGATTATTGCTCCACATCCGACGATGAAAAAGTAGGAGGGAGTATATTGTGTCAGTTCTATTCTGATCTGTCTTACCCCATTGAGAACGCAGTAGGAAGTGAAGTTGGACCATATTTCCTCCACATCGTTAAGCATCCTTCCATATGGGCGTGCTACATCCATCACCAGTGAAACGGAACCTCGAAAGGTAGTTGGAAGATGCGTATGATTCGTAACCCAGTCCTGCATGGCCAACAGTTACCTAGCCGACATGTTTGTCAGAGTGACTGAAATCTAGTTTCACAGGACAGAGGGGATCAGCTTGTAGAAAGGGGCCAAGATCAGTTACTATTACTTACACAAGAACACACAACTTGATTCCTCGAAAACCAATGCACAGGTTTCTCTTTAAAACAACAAGGATCAGTTCACGGCTGAGGGCCCGAGTAACTTTTCAATAATAAAGTTTAAATTATTCCTTTCAAAACACAAGGTTTTAGAGAAACGGCTGAAGGCTTTACTTAAGTAAAATTAAAACAACCATAAATAATTTCTTTTAAGGCACCGTAATTTAGAGAAACGGTTGAAGGCCTTACTTAAGTAAAATTAAAAATCTTCTCGGCTAAACGTCCAAATAATATTTCAGATCAGCAAAGGAAATTCTTTAAAAGGCGAGCATTTACATATCTCGGCTAAAAGCCATATTAAGGAAAATTTAAATTGTTCTCAGCTGAAAGCCCAACAATATTTCTACATAATAACAGGCAACCTTTAAAGACAAGCATTTACACAGGACAACAGAAAACCTTCTTAAGAAAAGTTGAAATATCTTAACGGCTGAAGGCCCAAACAGTTATTTAGAATAATTAAAGACAGACCTCAAGATCAACATTTACACAGTACGGCTGAAGGCCATTTTAAGAATTCAAGATAATTAAACAGAAACCTTACAGATAGGAATTACCACATTACGGCTGAAAGCCACAAATTTTAAAATAAACGCTGCTGAAGGCCTAAATACAGAGCAAACAAGAATTTTAAATAAACACGGATAAAGGCCTAATCTTAAAATACTGAACATAAGGTTCGGCTGAAGGCCAAATACTAAACATAGAACAGACAAAGGTAATACATGGCTGAAGGCCTGGCACGGTACTTGTGACCAAAGAAAATCACAATCACGAACAACAGATCAGTGGTGCTTAGAAGTGTTGCAGGGGTCGCCCAGGGGACAAAACTCTAACAACAGTTTAGGTGAGTCAGGCAGCCAGGAATAAGACTAATCGGATGACAACCCGACCCGCCAATCAACGGCACGATAACGGAAAATATCAGCCGAGGACGAATATACCAGCAGCACTACGTCTTCAAAATTGGTGTCTAGAAACAGCGAAGGCACAATAACCACTCGAAAATATAAACAACACCAAAGGCTGTCGAGCTACACGCCGTGCCGGACAGCATCAGCACGGCAAGGAAACATACAGTCGCTGCTCTGTCCCAACCGACCGACTGCCTACTCCGGTACACAGACATCATTCATAACTGCTCAGTGGAAATCACCCAATGTACACACAGTTCCACGTAACACACTTGCACCAAGAATTCCGACAATCCTAAAACCAATCACTGTGGAACAACAAGGACGAATCACCAGTCGACACACACACACACACACACACACACACAGTTTCCATAAGCGGTCGGCGACCAAATACATGTCGTCCGATGAGACGACCGACCGAACGACCAACCAAGGTCGTCCCCACTAGAGTCATGAGTGTTAGCAACGGTTGGGCGAGTCTTGGCTGTCCGGAGCTCACTGCAGCTCCATCCCGAGTCAGCTCGAAGTCCGTTCGGAACTCGGAGATAACGGCGACCCGGGCACACTGGCTCCGACCCAACCATTCAGAGATAACACTTGCCCATTGGCCACCCGACATCTCTGCGTAAGGAAAGAACCGATCCACGTCAGGCAAGATGACCAACTGACGAGGCCCAGAAACGGTCAAAAGGCCAAATACACGTCGCCCGATGAGACGACCGACCGAACGACCAACCAACGATCGTTCCCGCTCCAGTCTCCTTCCGTCAGACAGTTCATGTGAGTCGTCAGAGGTCGACGAGGACTGGCTGTCCGCACTACCATTGGCGCTCCGTCCCAACTGAACTCGCGACAGACGACGAGACGCTCCAGAGATAGTACGCCAATGCACTTATCGATAAACGCTGCTGCTGCCACTCACGGCCAAGCAAACCAGTAACCTAGTGGTGGTGGTGGTGGTGGTGGTGGTGGTGGTGGTGGTGGTGGTGGTTAGTGTTTAACGTCCCGTCGACAACGAGGTCATTAGAGACGGAGCGCAAGCTCGGGTGAGGGAAGGATGGGGAAGGAAATTGGCCGTGCCGTTTCAAAGGAACCATCCCAGCATTTGCCTGAAGCGATTTAGGAAAATCACGGAAAACCTAAATCAGGATGGCCGGAGACGGGATTGAACCGTCGTCCTCCCGAATGCGAGTCCAGTGTGCTAACCACTACGCCACCTCGCTCGGTTCCGTTCGGAACTCGGAGATAACGGCGACCTGGGCACACTGGCTCGGACCCAACCATGCAAAGATAACACTTGCCCATTGGCCACCCGACATCTCTGCATAAGGAAAGAACCGATCCACGTCAGGCAAGATGACCAACTGACGAGGCCCAGAAGCGGCCAAAAGGCCAAATACACGTCGCCCGATGAGACGACCGACCGAACGACCAACCAACGATCGTTCCCGCTCAAGTCTCCTTCCGTCAGACAGTTCATGTGAGTCGCCAGCGGTCGGCGAGGAGTGGCTGTTCGCACTTCACTGGCTCTCCGTCCCAACTGAACTCGCGACAGACGACGAGCCGGAAATACTAGCAGTCGCTCCAGAAATAGTACGCCAATGCACTTATCGATAAGCGCTGCTGCTGCCACTCACGGCCAAGCAAAACAGTAACCTAGTGGTGGTGGTGGTGGTGGTGGTGGTGGTGGTTAGTGTTTAACGTCCCGTCGACAACGAGGTCATTAGAGACGGAGCGCAAGCTCGGGTTAGGGAAGGATTGGGAAGGAAATCGGCCGTGCCCTTTCAAAGGAATCATCCCGGCATTTGCCTGAAGCGATTTAGGGAAATCATGGAAAATCTAAATCAGGACGGCCGGAGACGGCATTGAACCGTCGTCCTCCCGAATGCGAGTCCAGTGTGCTAACCACTGCGCCACCTCGCTCGGTAGTAACCTAGTGACGTCAGCAAATCGAATTACAAGAAAAACGAGACGACAGAACCACAAAAACAAGATGACGAGCAAAAAACGGTACGACCGCGAGCCACTCACGGCTCAGTGATGAAATTTAAAACCATGTTTAGTACATCGAATGATTTTGTAACACACTGCATCGTTAATCAGTTTGACGTAGACGGAACTGCTCAGTATGAAAAGAGTATTCCAATAAGTTAGTAGTGATCAACTTTAACTTCGTCCCGTAGTGACCATTCAATTTCATAGGCTTTAGATCTTGCATATTCGTTCGAAAAGCAATTCTTGAGAGTCGACTTTCAATACGTATGTGCCATTCTATATCGGTTGCTTCAAAACTTGCGAATACGCCGATGAGATAAACAATCGCATGCGAGCGAACTTCTGCGGCTAGGTCACAAACAGGCGTCCGTGGAGCAGCACCGCGGAAGGCAGAGCGTCCAACATTTTGTGAAACAAAGTAGAACAAAAATAAAGTACACTCTTAAAAGTTCACCTATGCTGGTTGATCAAAATACAGTTTAGTCGTTTCGATGCTTTCCAGTCTTTGAAATGCATTGAAAAAACCAACTAGGGGAGCAATGACATAGTTTCTAAATGGAAATCGGTGTGAAGTAGATGCTTTAGCCGTTGAAATAATGTGTGCTGGATCAGGATTCGAACCCGGATTCTCATCTTCTCTAGAACGGTTTTCTTTAATCGCGCCGGCCGGTGTGGCCGGGCGGTTCTATGCGCTTCAGTCTGGAACCGCGCGACCGCTACTGTCACAGGTTCGAATCCTGCCTCGGGCGTGGATGTGTGTGAAGTTCTTAGGTTAGTTAGGTTTAAGTAGTTGTAAGTTCTAGGGGACTGATGACCTCAGGTGTTAAGTGCTCAGAGCCATTTGAACCATTTTTTTCTTTAATCGCCTCGGCTATCGGACACATCAGGATTCCTAGTGCTGCTCACCACTGATGTGGTGAGCTCGTTCGTTTTCCCAGATGCTCGCAGCCTTACACTATCCCTGCAAGGGAACGATGGTATGTTTAGAAAATGAAACGTTGAAACTGTGCAATTATATGTGTGACGCCTGTTCTTTCGGACATGTTCTTAAGAACAGACACGACACATATAACTGTATGATATAGCGTTTAGCAGGTTTTATCTCGCCATTAAAGCAAAGGCGTTTTTTCGTTGTGGCAGGACCTTTCTACGAAATTTCAGTCTCGGACTTAATACTCCGAATGAGGAATTATTTTGTTGGCGCCCACGTGCGAAGGGAGAAGTGATCATTGTAATAAAACAAGAGAAATCAGAGCCTGCACAGAAAGATAGTGTTAGACTTTTGCGTACTGTAGAAATAGCTTGAAGGTACTTGTGAATACTAGAAAATGCATATAGATACAGCCCTATTCCATTGCTCCCATTGTTACTTTGCAAAGTCTAATTACTGTCACGGATTATGTAACAAATTTGGATGATTAGCTCCATCCCAAGGTACAATGATGTAACTGCGTTTCAAGACTACAGGGCACCCGTTCACAAATTTCGCATCGTCCAGGACTGGATTTGTCGGCACGAGAGTAAACTGTCCCATATCCCTTGGCCGCCAGTCACCAGATCTCAATAATATTGAGCCTCTGTGGTCTGCTCGGGAGAGGAGCGTGCGTGATCGCTATCCACGTCAATCGTCGTTTCCTGAGCGTGCCGCTATTTTGCAGGAAGAAACGCATGGAAACCATACTGGGCCTGTATTTATCCATCCCAAGACGAGGTAAAGCTGTTTTGTACGCCAACGTTTCTCCTACGCCTTATTAGACATGGTAATGAGTTGCGTTTTTGATGTTTCTACATTTTGTGCCGTCCCCTGACATCTATCAACAACACCATGCCACAATAGATTTACGAGCAGTAAGTCGTACATCCCTTCTAGTGGTGCTGTGGCATAGTCCCTTTCTTATTGAGTTTGTTGATAGGGAGTGGAACGACTCCGTATGAGCTCTAATTTCTCAGATTTTTCCGTAACTTTAATTTTTCGAAAAGGACGGGTAAGGAAGCAATATGTTTCCCAACGCATGCTCTCGGAATTCTAACAGTATACTGAAAGGAGCCAGTTAATTCTAAGCCTTCGTGGAAATACTAAAACAATTGAGGAAATGAGAGAGTCAAACAGCAGAAGGCGAAGGCCATGGGGAAAAAATGTTCAAATGTGTGAAATGTAATGAGACTTAACTGCTAAGATCATCAGTTCCTAAGCTTACACACTACCTAACCTAAATTATTCTAAGGGCCAACACACACACCCATGCTCGAGGGAGGACTCTAACCTGCGCAGGGATCAGCCGCACAGTCCATGACTGCAGTCCATGGGAAAAAATATCGTACAAGAATATGAAAAATTTGTGTTGTATTGTATGTTAACCGGGGGCCTAGAAACGACGAAGAGGCTCCGTCCCCGCCGCAGCCGCAGTGGTCCACAACCCCACGACGACTACCGCAGATCACTTCACCGCTCCGTCGCCTCACTCCGAACCACTCTCTTGTTGAGTAATGGTGGTGTACGCGTACGTGGAGAGCTTGTTTGCGTAGCAATCGCCGCCATAGTGTAGCTGAGGCACAATAAGGGGAACCAGCGCGTATTCGCCGAGGCAGATGGCAAACCACCTAAAAACTATCCACAGACTGGCCGGCTCACTGGACCTCGACACAAGTTCTTCTGGCGGTTTCGTGCCGGGGACCAGGCGCTCATTCCCAATCTGGAAAGCCGTGCGTTAGACCGTACAGCTAACAGGAAAGGCTATATAAAAATACTAATACGAAGAATTCACACAACGAAACACAAAAAATATTACATATCATAAATTTGTTCACATATTTAGTGAATCAGTTCCCCTGAAATCAAGGAAACACGTCACATACTACACTTTGGAGTCATATATCATCACACGGCACTGACACACGGTACTGCCACACGACAAAGTGCGAAGTTCGACAGTTCGCTCTGGGACAGGGGCGGTGCCACTCCACTCGTAGGCCACTGACTCCGTAGCTTCTCGGTGTCTACATCACGGCGTCCATCATAGGGCATTGTGGCAACCCGCAGCTAGTCGCTGCTCTCCATGGGCGAGACAGTATCGTGGGCCTCCCTAGCGCGCAGGGCGAATGGCTTGTCTGGTTGGCTGATGAGGGGACCAAACAGCGAGCTCACCGGTTCCATCGGATTAGCGAAAGATGGGGAAGGAAGCCAGCCAGCCATGCCCTTTCAAAGGTACCATCTCGGTATTTTCCTGAAGCGATTTAGGAAAATCGCAGAAAAGGCAGGCTAGTCGAATGCTGGTTTGCACCTGCGTCGTCCCAAGTGCGAGTCCAGTGTGCTAACCACTGAACCACCTCGCTCGGTGGCGAGATTCATGTACGAGGTGCGTACAACACTGCCCATTCGAAGGAATCGATTGGTCACTGACTGCCACATGACAGTAGGCCATGTGACGTCAATGGAAATACATATTTAGTTTCTGCTCGACTGTATGGAAAAAGGGGATTGGCAAGTTTGTGTGTTTCTGGAACATGAATCATCTAACGTCCATTCGTTTTACGTTTACTAGAACCGAGACGTATCAGCTGGGGAAGGACTGATGCTTCTTATACACAGGAGAGTATCAGATCAGAGACCTTGGCTCTGATGTATCGTCTATCACGGGTTTTCTGTAGCGTTTTGCAACATAAATGGGTATCCCTTGATGGCTAACACCTCGTGTATCATAGCGACACACTCAGAAGCAAATTACTCGTATACTGCCCAACTTCCATGCTCGCTCGAGATCTAACAGTTGTCGTCAGGGCGATAAGCCGTTTGGTAGCTAGTCATGCAGCTAGCTAGAAGAGGTTCAGACGGGTCGTTCATTGACCGGCCGCTTGGTGCGGCGGCCCGGGTCACTGGATTCCCTGTAAGCTGTAACTCGTGCTGCGCTGTCAGATGTAGGCTCTTGGGAAAGCAACCGGCTCTAATTGGCCCCCTTCAAGCTTCACCTTACATCTGACTCCAGGACACGATCCTGGCACGTCGTGTCGCACCGAGTCCTCTGCGCCAACCAGCTGTGCGTGAAATCATGTACCGTATCTGCAACTTCCGAAAATCACAGTGTTTGCTGCTCAGTGCTTCATCTGCATCTATTTTACAACGACTTCAGTCCCTTAACTCTACAATACTTTACATTTCTACAAATAAACAAGAACCAACACGAAGACAGAGTTGTGCGACATAAACGAAAGTTGGTAGGCGTGTTTCTACATCGGAAAAGTGATTATAAAAATTTCGCGCCAGTCGCATAAGCTTGTTACCTTTGAGATTCGAAGCGGTGAGTTGATGTTTGTCACGAATGCCTCTGAGGCGACAAAGACGCCATTATCTACACCTCACTGAGTTTGCGTGTAATAGGTCTACTTAAAGGTTTATGTTCCTTATGAGATATTGCAGAGAGACTTCGTAGGAATGTAGCCTCCGTATATGTGTTGGCAGCAGTTTTCACTTGAAATTTTGATCGCAAGAAAATTGGTCTCCCAACCCACACGTGGCACTACCGAGTGGGAAGACCATCATGTTCGGCTTACAGCTCTGGCACATACTCCTGCATCTGCAGCAGCAAAATCGAGCTGCAGTTGGCATCAGAGTGAGACAATGCACGGTTGCAAATCGGTTACTTCAAGGACAGCTCCGAGACGCGTTGTACTACTGTCTCGAAACCACCACGACTTGAGTGGTGTCAAGCGAGAGCCCGTTGGAGGGCAGGGTGGTGGTCTGTTGTGTTTGCTGATAAGAGCTGGTTCTGCCTCGGTGCCAGTGATGGCCCTGTGTTGCCTTGGAGGAGGCCAGTTGAGAGTTTGCAACCAATTTTTCTGCGTGCTACACACATTTGACCTACACCTGGAGATATGGTCTGAGATGCGATTTTGATGACAGCAGGAGCACTCTTGTGGGTATCACACGCATCTGGACACCAAATTAGGACGTCAGTTAGATAATTCGACTTGTTGTGCAGCCATTCATTAACAGCATTCCAGGGGAAAATTTCCAGCAAGATAACGCTCACAAATATGCGGCTGTTGTAAGCCAACATGCTCTGCACAGTATCGACATGTTGCCTTGGACCTCTCGATCACCTGATCCGTCTCCAGTCGAGCATATTTGGGACATCATCGGATGACAACTCCAGCGCCATCCACAACCATCATTAACCGTTCATGTACTGACCGACCAAGGACAACAGGAGTGCAACATACGCCACCTGTACAATATAACGCATGCACGCCTGTATGCTTACACTCAACATTCCGGCGGTTACACCGGTTATTAATGTACCAATGTTTCATGTTTGCTGTGGCTTATCTCGTGCTTAAATTAACCTGTGATACTGCAATGTTAATGACTCGCATATGTCACCTAGACAAATACATTTCCGAAATTTTATTACTCTGCATTAATTATTTTTGTGTTGCGAATTTTTTGCCGTCAGTGTATAAACTGAAGGTCCACCTCGAGCCAAATAAATGGTGGTGAGACTGACATCCTTGCATGTATTTCATACAAGTGGAAACTTATAATATTTCCGACGAGCATCTCGATCTTTTCAGCCTTTTGGGATTTAGGGTTTGAAAATTACTCTAGTTACCTATGTTACCACTCATTACACCTGATGTACCTAAATCTTTGATGATGTGTTCAAGCATAGCTAAAATATCTCAAATAATCGCACACATCATGCTCTCATCCTTTCTGAATAAACTATTTAAATTTTCTTTGAGTTCCGTAAATCCTCCTCCTGAAGTCAGATACTTTATGCACTGGTTCCTTCCTCTCTCATTTCCATCATCCCCCTTTTTTTCAAATTTGCTTCAAAATCTGCCATAAACTTAGTCCTAAGACAAACAAAAATTTGTTTTTCTAAACCAAACTACCATACATACTATTCTCTCAGGTTACTGTTCCTCTTCGACCTCGTTATATACCTTCGGTGTGACTTTTCATTCACCTCGAACACTTATATCTGTTTATTTCCCTGTAGATGGAAATTCTGCTACCGATGTTATAATATGTTCGTCCTTCTAACATCTTGTACTGTTCTCTTCTCCCTGTTTCTCTCGCACCTAGTATATAACAAAAAGAAACAGAGTGTCATAGCATTATATGATTACTATCATACCTTATACCTACATTCCGTTGGCAGCAGTTGGACGCCTTGAAAGCAATTGGAATTTCTCTCTCATCCGGGAGTCCGACTTCAACACAATATAGCACGTTCTTTTCCTGCTCAACATTCTCCTACTGACTCCTTGAGACAAAAACTACGACAAAAAATATCATTATAAAATGGTTCCAACGTCCCTAGTTGTGGAACAAAGTCCTAAAATCCTAATATATCGCAGATACCATCTGACGATATTCAATAAAGACTTTCTTAGGCAAGTACCACACACCTCCAAACGTTCTTCCTGTTCAGTATTTCTGATAGTCCTCCTCGGCTCCTCTCAGAATGAACCACTTGCCATCCTAAACCTTAAGACCTCACTTTGTGCACAATTCACAACATTTCACTTCTCGTCCGAACTTCGCCTCAGAATGTGTGCTGCACCACCACAAAATGTCGACGTCATCTGAGGCTAGACATCGGGGACACACTCAGTTAACCGTATATGCAACCAGTAGATATGCTAATCAACCATAAAAGCTCGTAATAATACGTCACCTCACTCAATTTGAACAACGAACCCCAATCTTTTGAATTTTACTAATAATCACAATCAGCAAAAAATGGTTCAAATAGCTCTGAGCACTATGGGACTTAACATCTATGGTCATCAGTCCCCTAGAACTTCGAACTACTTAAACCTAACTAACCTAAGGACATCACACAATACCCAGAAAATCCCTGACCCCGCCGGGAGTCGAATCCGGGAAGCCGGGCGCGCGAAGCGAGAACGCTACCGCACGACCACGAGCTGCGGACCACAGTCAGCAGTGACATATCTTTGCCCACTAATTAACTCCCACTAGCCACATTATATCTCACCAATCGCCTTAAATGCTTCTCGCTAAATTATAACATACTTATTCTATGAAGCATTTGATATTGGTTCCGAAAGAACTTTTGTGACTTCAGTGATTCGACTTCAGTGACCTACATATGCACGAATCCCCGAAAGCGTAGCGGCCAGCACTACAATCGAAAAAACTTAACGCACAAGCCCTTTTGCTTGTTAGATCGCTTATGTGACTAGATAAGCATCATCTACGTGATACCTTCTAAATTTTCCTTTGCTATCGCCTCACTGAATCCTAGTTTGCACTCACGCATTCTGCTAATTGGTCGATCAGTGATCTTTTAAGCCGATCTTTGGCAGTACAGAGATGGCATTCAATCTCCTCAAGTGCTAAGCTATCGCCTCACTGAATACTAGTTTGCACTCACGCATTCTGCTAATTGGTCGATCAGTGGTCTTTTAAGCCGATCTTTGGCAGTACAGAGATTGCATTCAATCTCCTCAAGTGCTAAGCGTTATCTGCCAGCTTGGATAGCCATTCAGTGGTTTCCTTCATAAGATTTTCGTTCGTGACTTGCCTGAGTGTCATGTCATCAATTTGCTGCTTCATTTTCGAAAACTGCTCGAACGTCTTTGACATTTCATTTACACTTGTAAGCAGGTTCGATGCCCAACCCCAGTAGCTGAGTGGTCAGCGCGACTGAATGTCAATCCTAAGGGCCTGGGTTCGATTCCCGGCTTGGTCGGAGATTTTCTCCGCTCAGGGACTGGGTGTTGTGTTGTCATCATCATCATTTCATTCCCATAGATGTGAAAGTTGCCGAAGTGGCATCAAATCGAAAGGCTTGCACCTCGAGAACGGTCTACCTGACGGGAGACCCTCATCACAGGACGCTTATTTAACAGGTTCGATAACTCCCCCTTAGTCTTCTTAATATCGTTCTGAATTTCCTTCACTATTCTATTATTCTCTTTTGCATCGGAATCCATCCTTGGAGCTCATACTGCGTTTCTTTCGTGGCGATATTTTCAGCCAAAATTTGAGAATCTACTTTTTCACTATTTTTCTCTTCTCTTCTACATTAAACCCATCCTCTTCAACATTTCCAGTATCCCTCACAGTATATCACTGTGTCCCGCCGGTGTGGGTAGGGATGGTGCAGACGAACTTAATCGAGCATCTTGTGCGGGTTTTCTAGGCATTCCTACAAAACCCTCCTCTCCTTGGTTCTGAATTATAGCTACACTATCAATTAGACAAGGAACAATCCCATCCAGATTAACCACAATTTCCCTTCTTATATCACTCACTAAGGCATCATCTTCTGTACCAGTGCAGTTACATTTGTATTTTGATCCACCAGTTCTGTATCCAATGAGACCAAGTCTCTGACAATTCCTAGAACCTTGATTCACCTCCATGTTCATCTGATTGTTAACCCCCAAGACCCTCTCTCATCTCGTCTGACGACGAGTTTGCATTCAAAATAGCGTAAATTCCTTACACACAAGTAACCCTGCTCATTTCCTTCTTCAACACATGCAGACACTTAAAAAAGCCACCAAAATGTCAACTCTAAACAATGATAATCAGCAATGAGTGGAACAGGACATAGTAAACATTCCAAAGCTGATTGAAATACATGTAATCCAGAAACTCGCATCCACCTACATTAAATTTCTCCCCACCTTTATGAATTATTTCATACTCTTCTCCTTACTTAGCATATAAAAATAATTGTTATTCTTCACACAATCTTCACACTGACCTTAAAAATGAATGTCAAAACAAATGGTTCTACTATCCAGCTTGAATGGAAGATAACCTAAAAGTAAGACCCTGTCAGGGTCGCCATTTATTGTGCAAGATGCCTGTAAGGTTAAGGACAAACCATCATGGAAAAAACTGGGAAGTGCACGAAGTATCCCCTCTTGATGCAACTGAATGCAAACCAGTATAGGACAAAGGTATTCAAATTATTTCTCATACAGAAGATGACTGATAGATGGAAGACGAATATGTGGAAATAGTTACATTTCTAATGTTAGGTCACGCTGGGTAGCTCATATAAGAATGAGGATTACTGTGATAAATAACTTGCGAAGTATCTCATTGAATTGAAACACTGGGTAACATCAGTTATGATGATGGCGTCGATTCAGTATTTAACGGCGATAAACCTACATGAAAACCTAGCAATAAAGTCATGCCCAAGAGACTCTGTACAAAGTATGATTCGTCAACGCTACATAAAACACAGACATGTGTGTATTTCTTCATGAGTACTATCAACTGACCTTATTGCTCCGTGAACTTACAATTGGGAAGCTGCTGCTGTGGGTGATGGACTGCCAGATGGCGAAAAACGGCTTTTCCCTGAATCAGAGTCCAAAGAAAATCAGAAAATGCAGACAGCATAAGAGTCAGACTGAAAAACTGAATCTGATCAGAATGTGACTGAAACTACGATCAGAATGCGAATCCCTAATGAAACTGCATCCAGAATGCAGAGTGCGAATGAAACTAAAAACTTACACTCTGCCACTTGTGCCTCGAATTTCACATAAGCCAGTCTGAAGGATAGTCTCTACCTTTGTCAATGGGAGCTCTTGTCTCAAAAAGCGGCACGCTTGTAATTCAGATTGACATAATCTCTTTTGGAAAGATGCGAGTTCCAATCAATGGTAAGAGAGAGTTCCTACAGTTTCGGAACGCCGATAAATCGCAACTCGGTCTGGTTTGCTCAAAACTACACTTGGACTTTCTTTTAGTACCAGCATCACCAAGGTATCGGCAGACCACAAAATTTGTCCTTAACAGTGGTGTTCTGCATTGCACGTGATAAGGGCCGACCGTATAGCGCTGGGCCGCTCGAAATTGCTGGCTGTTCAGAGGCTGACACCTGTTCGGCGCCACCCCCTACGCGTGTGTTCAAAGCAGTTGGCAGACGCACTATAGAAAATTGTTGCAACCTCGCAGACGCACTAGAGGCTGCAAGCGCAAACACGCCGACAAGGCATACCCAGCCCCCCGTTCGCGGAAACTTTATTCCTATCAAACGGCGCAAGCCACCTGCGTACCTGAATGAACCGGACGAAAGTAATTCGGTCACGGTCACATGTAGGCACAAGGCCTGGCTGGTTTCCAGAGCTCTGTCCTTGCCCCCCCCCCCCCCCTCTTGCCGACTAATGAAACCCCTGGCCACAGCTCGGCTGTTCTGTCCGATAACCAAATATAGATTCATTACTAAAAATTACACTATAAAATGTAAATGAGTAACATCAGCAATCATCATTTCTGTCCCATATCAAAGAAACCTCACATTACGCATACAATATTATCAAACCTTTATCTGCATATCACGTTACCAAGTTAATACACATTTTCGGAAAAAATCGCAGTACCAAAAAAAATAATTAATTTAGAGCAATAATATTTATCTAGGAAACATGTTTAAGAGATTAACAGTGGAAGATAACAGGTTCATGTAAGCCCGAGATAAGCCATTCCAAATGTCAAATACTGGTACATTAATGACAGGTGTATCCGCCAGAATGTTAAATACAAGTATGCGAACGTGCATGCACTGTGTTGTACATGAGCCGGATGTCAGTTTCTGCGATAGAGTTACATGCCTGTTGCACTTGGTCGGTCAATACAGGAACGGCAATTCTCTTTGTGTGTGCCGCTGGTGTTGTCGACCGATAATGTCCCATATGTGCTCGATTGGAGGTGGATCTGGTTATCAAGCAAGGCAACACGCCGACACTTTGTAGAGCATGTTGGCTTACTACAGCGATATGTGGACGAGTGTTATCCTGTTGGAAAACACCCCCTGGAATACCGTTCTTGAATGTCAGCATAACAAGTTGAAAACCAGATTGACGTAGGTATTTGCAGGCAGACTGTGTGAGATACCCACGTGAGTGCGCCTGATGTCATACAAAAACGCACCCCAGCTCTTAACTCCTGGTATATTCAGAGCGTGTCTAGCACGCAGACATGTTGGTGGGGAGCCCTCAACTGGCCTGCTCCTAACCGCCACACGGCCATCTTTGGCACCGAGGCAGAACCAACTTTTATCAGAAAACGCAACAGACCTCCAACCTACCCTCCAATGGGCTCTCGTTTGACACTACTGAAGTCGGAAAGGCGGTGGTTTGGGGTCAGTAGAACGCACCCCACAGGACATCTGTCTCGGAGCTGTCCTTTAAATAAACGATTTGCAACAGTTCATTGTGTCACTGTGGTGTCAACTGCTGTTCAATTTTGCTGCTAAAGATGCAGGGTAATGTGTCAGAGCCGTAAGCCGGACACGAAGGTCTTCCGTCTGGGTAGTGTTATGTGGCTGTTCGGAGATTAGTTTTCTTGCGACCATAATTTCTAGTGACCGCTGCTGCCAGCACTTATGTACTGTGGCTACATTCCTTCCAAGTCTCAGTGCAGCGCCGCAGAAGAAACATAAGGCTTTTCGTCCCCCTATTATACGAGCTCTTTCAAACTCAATGAGGGGTTGATAATGGCGTCTTTTTCACCTTAATGGTGTTCTTGAATAATATCGGCTCTTCACGTTCAAACTCGAAGGTAACTAGCCTTCACGACCATTACAGCGTGTATTTTAAACACACCTAATATTCATCCTGGTATTGGCGCTACTAGGGCCATTCTCATGAGACAGACGTGAAATTTGAAAAGATATCATCTTCCTGATGTAGGAACACGACTATCAACTTTCCTTGTGTCTCACAACTCCTGCCGGCCGCTGTGGCCGAGCGGTTCTAGGCGCTCAGTCCGTAGCCGCGCGACCTCTACGGTCGCAGGTTCGAATTCTGCCTCGGGCGTGGATGTGTGTGATGTCCTTAGGTTAGTTAGGTTTAAGTAATTCTAAGTTCTAGGGGACTGATGACCACAGATGTTAAGTCCCATAGTGCTCAGAGCCATCTGACCCATTTTTCACAACTCCTTCTTGGTGTAAAGTTTTTCCGTACGCCCGTTTATGTGCTTAATATGAATGAAACGTCAGGCTGGCTACAGCCGGGCGCGTTTCATTACTTCACCGTTATGCACAACGTTTCTGTTACTGGAGTTTGACAAACATGTCCGAGACTCTCCCGTGTTAACTAAACGAACTCATGACGAAATCTGCTGCTTTTGTTTGCAGTTCGCTATCTCCTTCCTTACTCCCGCATGATACGGGATCCAGACTCAATATTCGCTCAAATAATGATTTTGTAAGCTACGAATCTCAAACTAGCAACTCATTCTTCAATCGTGTGATCAAATGATAATTTTTCTTTCCATCTGTTTCTACCAGATACGTTCCATTTTTTTCCCATTGATGGTGACATACTAGTCTTTTTATTAAGCATTAGTTCCTTCATTTGTCTTTCTGCATTTCGTAAGATCTTCTTGCGTTTCAGCTTTCCCGTATACAGCATTACCATCCACAAACTGGACTCGAATTCGGGAGGACGACGGGTCAATCCCGTGTCCGACCATCCTGATTTAGGTTTTCCGTGATTTCCCTAAATCACTTCAGGCAAATGCCGGGATGGATCCTTTGAAAGGGCACGGCCGACTTCCTTCCCCGTCCTTTCCTAATCCGATGAGACCGATGACCTCGCTGTCTGGTCTCCTTCCCCAAACAATCCAATCCAATACATCGACAAACTGCCTCATAGATCTACGTTGATCTATACGTAGAATGTTGCGGAATACCACTCACAGATTTTCAGATCATGGTTTATTAATAGAATCAGGAGGTCGCAAGATTTAAATATGTATTATTGACGGGCATTCGAGCGCAATAATTATAGGTACCTGATTTTGTAAGCTACGAATCTCAAACTAACAACTCATTCTTCAATCCTGTGACCAAATGAGAATTTTTCTTTCCATTTGTTTCTTCCACATACGTTCCATTTCTTTCATATGATGATGAAATACCAGTATTTTTATTAAGAATTAGAGCCTTCATTTGTCTTTCTGCATTTAGCTACGATCTTATTGCGTTTCAGCTTTCCAATATACAGCACTACCATCCACAAAGTGCCTCATAGAGCTACGTTGATCTATACGTAGAATGTTGCGGAATACCTCTCACAGATTTCCAGATCATGCTTTATTAATAGAACGAGGAGGTCGCAAGATTTAAATATGTATTATTGACGGCCATTCGAATGAAATAATTCTAGGTACCTTTTTTGAAAGATGATTTACGTGATCAGTATAATGGATCTTTCTAACCGAGCCGATCATTCCCAATCAATTGATGTAGTGACCGTATGGCACCATCAGTGATTATAGCCGTTATTTTAATCTTAAGAAAAATCTCAAATTTTAAACAAATGTGTCAAGAAACATACTGCAAATTTTGTGAGCACTTATTATCATACTAAGATGCGGAGCATCATTGGATATACACTATGTCATCAAAAGTATCCGAACACCCCCAAAAACATACGCTTTTCATGTTAGGTCCATTGTGCTGTCACCTACTGCCAGGTACTACATATCAGAGGCCTCAGTAGTCATTAGACATCGTGAGAGAGCAGAAAGGGGCGCTCCGCGAAACCCACCGACTTAGAACGTGGTCAGGTGATTGAATGTAACTTGTGTCATACGACTGTACGCGAGATTTCCACACTCCTAACCATTCGTAGGTCCACTGTTTCCGGCATGACAGTGCAGTGGAAATGTGATGGTTCACGTACAGCACAAAAGCATACAGGCCGACCTCGTCTGTTGACTGAAGAGGTTCGTAATGTGTAATAGGCAGACAGCTATCCAGACCAAGAATTTCAAACTGCATCAGGACCCACTGCATGTACTATAACAATTAGGCAGAAAGTGAGAAAACTTGGATTTCATGGTAGAGCGGCTGCTCATAAGCCACACATCACGCGGTTAAATGCCAAACGACGCCTCGCTTGGTGTAAGGAGCGTAAACATTGGACGGCAGAACAGTGGAAAAGCGTTGTGTGGAGTGACGAATCACGGTACACTATTTGGCGATCTGATGGCCGGGTTTGGGTACGGCGAATGCCGGTGGACGTCATCTGTCAGCGTGTGTAGTGCCAACAGTAAAATTCGGCAGTGTTATGGTGTGGTCGGGTTTTTCACGGAGGGGCTTACACCCCTTGTTGTTTTGTGTGGCACTATCACAGCACAGGTCTACATTGATGTTTAAAGCATCTTCTTGCTTCCCACTGTTGAAGAGCAATTCGTGGATGGCGATTGCATCTTTCAACACGATCGAGCACCTGTTCATGATGCACGGCCTGTGGCATACTGGTTACACGACAATAACATCCCTGTAATAGACTGGACTGCACAAAGTCCTGACCTGAATCCTATAAAACACCTTTGGGATGTTTACGAACGCCGACTCCGTGCCATGCCTTACCGACAGACATCGATACCTCTCCTCAGTGCAGCACTCCGTGAAGAATGGGCAGCCGTTCCCAAAGAAACCTTCCAGCACCTGATGGACCATAGGCTTGCGAGAGTGGAGAGCTGTCATGAAGGCTAAGGGTGGGCCAACACCATGTTGAATTCCAGCATTATCGATGAAGGGTGCCACGAACTTGTAAGTCATTTTCAGCCAGGTGTCCGGACACTTTTGATTACATAGTGTAATTCGAGGGTATGTTTCAAATATGTATCTGCTGAGTAAAACTTTGGATCGTGGGAGAGGTCGGCTGTGGTTCAACAGCCATCCTAGATCGTTATTACGATGGAAAAAAAGACCTTTACCACCACAGATTTAAAAGAAGTAAAAGCCTTGTTTGAAAACGAATGTTCAGAGAAACCAAAAGAAGAACAATACAAGGAAGTGTTTAATTAATCTGATAGGAAATTTCTTTTTACTATCTTCATATAGTGAAGGGAGTCGAAAATTTAATAGCCATGGGTGACTGGAATTAGGTAGTAGGAAAAGAGAGAGAAGGAAACTTAGTATTTGAATATGGATTGGGGCTAACAGATGAAATAGGAAGCCGCCTGGTAGAATTTTGCACAGGGCACAACTTAATCATAGCTAACACTTGGTTCAAGAATCATAAAAGAAGGTTGTATACATGTAAGAAGCCTGGAGATACTGACAGGTTTCAGATAGATTATATAATGGTAAGACAGAGATTTAGGAACCAGGTTTTAAATTGTAGGACATTTCCAGGGGCAGATGTGGACTTTGACCACAATCTGTGGGTTATGAACTGTAGTGTAAAACTGAAGAAACTGTACAGAATTTCAGGGAGAGCATAAGGGAACAATTGACAGGAATGTGGGAAAGAAATACAGTAGAATAATAATGAGTAGCTTTGAGGGATGAAGTAGTGAAGGCAGCAGAGGATCAAGTAGGTATAAAGACGAGGGCTAGTAGAAATTCTTGGGTAACAGAAGAAATATTGAATTTAATTGATGAAAGGAGACAATACAATAATGCAGTAAATGAAACAGGCAAAAAGGAATACAAACGTCTCAGATATGAGATCGAACTGAAGTGCAAAATGGCTAAGCAGGGATGGCTACAGGACAAATGTAAGGATGTAGAGGCTTACCTCATGAGGGGTAAGATAGATACTGCCTACAGGAAAATTAAAGAGATCTTTGGAGAAAAGAGGTCCACTTGTATGAACATCAAGAGCTCAGATGGAAACCCAGTTCTAAGCAAAGAAGGGAAACCAGAAAGGTAGAAGGAGTATGTAGAGGGTCTATACAAGGGCAATGTACTTGAGGACAATATTATGGAAATGGAAGAGGATATAGATGAAGATGAAATGGGAGATACGATATTGCGTGAAGAGTTTGATAGAGCACTCAAAGACCTAAGTCGAAACAAGATATACATCTTGCTCGCCAGATGGTAGAGTTTCGTTAGGCAAAATCCTCTCAGACTTCAAGAAGAATATAATAATTCCAATCCCGACCTCGGAGAAGATCAGTTTGGATTCCGTAGAAGTATTGGAACACGTGAGGCAATGCTGACCCTACGACTTATCTTAGAAGCTAGATTAAGGAAAGGCAAACCTACGTTTCTAGAATTTGTAGACTTAAAGAAAGCTTTTGACAATGTTGACTGGAATACTCTCTTTCAAATTCTGAAGCTGGCAGGGGTACAATACAGGGAGTGAAAGACTATTTACAATTTGTACAGAAACCAGATGGCAATTATAAGAGTCGAGGGAAATGAAAGGGAAGTAGTGGTTGGGAAGGGAGTGAGACAGGGTTGTAGCCTCTCCCCGATGTTATTCAATCTGTATATTGAGAAAGCAGTGAAGGAAACAAAAGAAAATAAGAACATAAACAAAAGCAAAACGAGGATAATGAAATGTAGTCGAATTAAGTCGGGTGATGCTGAGGGAATTAGATTAGGAATTGATACAAAGTAGTAAAGGAATTTAGCTATTTGGGGAGCAAAATAACTGATGATGGTCGAAGTAAAGTGGATATAAAATGTAGACTGGCAATGTCAAGGAAAGCGTTTTTGAAGAAGAGAAAGTTGTTAACATCGAGTATTGATTTGTGTCAGGAAGTAGTTTCTGAAAGTACTTGTATGGAGTTTAGCCATGTAATGAAGTGAAACATGGACGATAACTAGTTTGGACAAGAAGAGAATAGAAGCTTTCGAATATTGGTGCTACGGAAGAATGCTGAAGATTAGATGGGTAGATCATATAACGAATGAGGAGGTACTGAATAGGATTGGGGAGAAGAGAAGTTTGTGGCACTTATTGACTAGAAGGAGGGTTCGGATGGTAGGACATGTTCTGAGGCATCAAGGGATCACCAATTTAGTATTGGAGGGCAGTGTGGAGGGTAAAAGTCGTAGAGGGAAACCAAGAGATAAATACACTAAACAGATACAGAAGGATGTATGTATCAGTACGTACTGGGAGGTGAAGAAGCTTGCACAGGATAGATTAGCATGGAGAGCTGCATCAAACCAGTCTCAGGACTGAAGACCACAACAACAACGATCTGTTGAAAATTACTACGGTTTGGTTTTGCGTGAAGCCAGTAAACGTGATAAATTGATCTATACAATAGATGACTGAGCCAAAATAAAGAGAAATTGAGGATGGAAGACATAATCAAGATATTGGATTAGATCTTCAAAAATGATGCCACTGCGAAAGATCCTATTATTGTTCCTTCTCTTAACTGACAGATATTCAGGGAACTGATCATGTGGTTGAAAATTGACTCAACCTGTTCAATATAGGAAAGGCAATGACACAATGTATACAGCGCGAGAGTACTCGTCTATTGGTAGCTGCAGTATATTATAGCAACAATCCTTCCACGTGCGTTGTAAAAAGCCGCAGGCTATTTCATTTTCAGGAGGAGTAACTGATTAATTGGGATAACTACAGGGCGACACTGAAGTCATTCTGCTGCAGAATGATGGATACCTGCACCCTCGCATAGTTTTGGAGAACAAAAGCTCATACGTGGGAATCTATACGAATTCCACAAACGGCGATGTTGGGAAATTCATCTCCATTTGTACATCAACGAACTCAAGAGATAACGGCGTCAATACTGATGTCGTCTTCTTTTACTTCTGGAAATCAGCCTGCACAGTTACCAACTGCCACCTAGTGAACATGAAACGACTTTATTGGATATCGCAACAACATTGTAGTTCAGTTTAAGATTTCGTAGCAAAAAGAAATCAACACGTCGTTTTTCATGTGTGGAAGACGTCAGAACTAAAAGTAAGCATGTACCCTGTGAAAGGGTCACAGGCTTGTGAATGTTTACAGTGTAGGCCTAAATGAATACGTCGCGCGTAACGTTGGAAGTCCCATGAGGCTGCGCAAGTTGGTGTCGAATACTGGGGAAACGCAAGAAAATTATAGTGAAATGCTTGAAGACGTGAAAAATATCGACGCTTAGTGAAAAAGCTGGCATTTCCTCATAAATGGAAATAAATGTAACTTATGTGGAATGAACAGGCGCAAAAGAACAGTACTGAATATTGTGACTCAATACAGAAAAATTTACGAATGTTGACTTTAGGTATTGTAAGAGAGAAGTAACAAATGTATAAAAATGGCTCTGAGCACTATGGGACTTAACTTCTGAGGTCATCAGTCCCCTAGAACTTAGAACTACTTAAACCTAACCTACCTAAGGACGTCACACACAAACATGCCCGAAGAAGGATTCGAACCTGCGAGCGTAGCGGTCACGCCGTTCCAGACAGTGGCACCTAGAACCGCTCGGCCATGCCGGCCGCGGCACAAATGTTTTAAATTGCGGTCATGGTGAGGGATAGTTACACTACAATCCATTGCGTTCCCTGTAGTAATGACACTGTTGATGGTTTGTAACGTAACTGACCACTACTCTGTGCGTAATTTTATTTGTAAATTGATGTACACTGAGATGACAAAAGTCATGGGATGCCTCCTAATACCGTGTCGGACCTCCTTTTGCCCGACGTAGTGCAACAACTCGATGTGACACGGACTCAAGAAGAAATGGAGGAAGATTGGGTTTAACGTCCAGTCGACATAGAGACCACTGCAGACGGAGTACAGGCTTGGATTGTGTCAAGGATGGGGGAAGGAAATCGGCTGTGCCATTTCGAGGGAACCATCCCGGCACTTGTCTAGCGCGGTTTAGGGAAATCACGGTAAATCTAAATGTGGATTACCGGACACGGGTTTGAACCGTCGTCGTCCCAAACGCGCGTCCAGCGTCCTAGCCACTGCGCCACCTCTTTCGCTGCATGGACTCGACAACTCGTGGGAAGTCCCCTGCAGACACATTGAGCCATGCTGCCTCTACAGCCGTCCATAGTTGGGAAAGTTCTGTCGGTGCAGGATTTTGCGCACGAACTGATATCTCGATTACGTCAAATAAATGTGCGATGGGATATACTTAGGGCGATCTAGATGGCGAAACCATTCGCTCGAACTGTCCAGAAAGTTCTTCAAACAAATCGCGGACAGCTATGGCCCGGCGAAAGGGTGCACTGTCATGCATAAAAATTCCAGTTTGGGAATATAAAGTCCATGAACGGACGCAAATGGCCCCAAAGTTGCCGAAGACTGAGGACCTAGTTCATGCCGTATAAATACAGACCACATTGTTCCAGGCATTTGGTCTCGGCGAATGCCACATGGTACCCCTTCGAGTTCATCACTGATTCCTTTTCTCAGTTTCCCTATTACCGAGGGAAGCCAGCCCTCTGACTGAACACGTTGAGCCTCCTTGCCAGGTACCACTAAGCTATAGAGGCGGACAGATTAGCGATATTGGAGGCGTTTACAAAAACCAAGAGGCCTTTCGTGCTTTAGTGAAGATGCTTTCGAAAATAGTCTGAATGGTAGGAGCACAAGCGAGCATTTGCTCATTTCTCACTGACTCATGCCAATAAAAGAGCACTCACTGGCTGCTAGTATGTGGCGTGGAGAATTCTGAGGGTCAAAAGATGAGAGGAGGGTAGTCCAAAGGGAAATTTTCTCTCTTGTGATGATTCAGCAAATAGTAACAAGTCCTGGCTGCCTGAAGTCGGTTCTCGGCGGAATTATTTGCGGTCAGACGCCAGAGTTAGGGAATGAAAAGGGTTGGAAAGCACTCTGTTTCGTAGAGCAGTTAAGTATAGCCAGCTTCTGTTTCGTAAGGCGGTAGAGGACGGAAGGCGTGCTAGTTTTGAGATTGATGGAGAACAGTTCATATCCGTTCGAGACCCGAGGCGGTAGCAGAATGATAAATATTCTCGCTGTGGTGTTAGGACTTAAGTGGGATTAGCATTGTGTGAAGTTTAGTAATCTGGCGATCAAGCTGGAGTCGCTTTACAGTCATAGTCATGATTCTCAATTGTATTATTTCAATTGTTTTACGATTCGTGACTCGGCGTTTATTATAGCGAATCTTAAACTACTATTAATTGCTCGTTAATATGCCTACTCCACGAATTAATTCCGGAGCGTGTCTAAGCTCTTCTTAATAATACGATGAAGGGAACTATTTCTGCCACAGCATTTAAAGTCGATTCAATCACGATCTTTGGATGTAACACCTCTTTTTACTGTGTTTCCCAGTGTTTTGCGGATCCACCATAAATGTTGTACTTGTAACTGAGACAGTTTAATACTGCATATATTTCTTTTATTTTGAACGAACACGTTCATCGTGTTTACTTTTTCTCTTGTGTATAGACTTGTGAAATAAATGTCCGGTAATTGAATTCCTCTTGACAGCCTTTTGTTACTTTGTTAACCTCATGCCCCATGAATTCAGATTAATTTATATGTGAATAACATGGTGTCTTATAATAATTATCTGACACAAACTTTCTTTTAAATAAGGGATAGCTTCTAATCAGTCTACAGGCCACAGGATATGTTCCTTTCTTATTGTATTAATCAGTGATGATCTGGCGACTGTTGTATTGCATTAATAGTAGAATCAAGACACATCTTACATATTTTCCCACAGCAGACATCTTCTATTTTAAAATATGATGGTCAGATGGATACTGAGATCAGTCTCCTTCCCATTACGAAATCAGTACTTCAGTACGGCGCAATTCAGCTCGCTGAAAGTGCACTAGCGTTTCGAGTAAGTGCCTCGACTAGAAATTTCGTAAACTGCCTTGTAAATAGCACCACGGCAGAGATACTTTTTTTTTTACGGTTACTACCGGCGGTGCTGCTTGTATGCTTGTAGTGGGGGCTGCACTCACGGCACTTGGTGCACATTCTTAGAGGTTTCTGGGTGTTGTAGAGAAAACTTAGCAGATGAAATACCGTTTCGATACAAAATAAGATCACTACACATACAGCGTAGGCAGCTTATCACAATATTATCTTCCCCTCCGCAGCCCATAGAAGCATGTAACAGGAATTTTTAAACACCAGGCTCCGGCTCCACAGCAGTATCCTCCCCACTCGCTTTTACATCATTTACATTGCAGACATTCCCGCACCATTACTTGCAGACATTCCCGCACCATTACTTGCAGACATTCCCGCACCATTACCTAGTACCTGCTTTGGGTTCGTACAGTATACTGACGACACCGCCTACCTCGCTAAACACCATAATATCTGACTCCCCCATGTCTCCCTCCAGTGTCACTTCCTTCACCTAGTCTAGTGATGCAATACGTAGAAATCCACAGAAATCCACAGCAATAGCAACCCACTATCTTTGGTCGTACCACTAGGCGTGTCTGAACTTCAGATTTCCATCTCTCTATCTACAACCAAACCATCCCACTGACTCACATAGTAAAGTAATTAGCAGTAATCCTCGACAGGAAACTAGTGTGGAACGCACACCTCCTTGCCATCCAGCATGAGCCCGAAACCGATTAAAGCTAGTAACACTCTGCACCTGGCGTCTACATCATTCTACCATTATCTTCACTTATAAATCCCTCATATGAACACTCGAACATATGCTAACATTATCTGTATCTCCATCTCCCCTAAACTGTGTAAATCCCGTGAAAACCTGGAAAGACATACACTCCACCTCGCCTTCTGCACCAGTCTATCTTTCCCAACTCCTATCCTGTACCAACTCATCCACTTCCTACACCTTTGTTTCTTCTCTAAGCATCTTCGGATCCAATATGTTAACCGAGAAACCGAATCCCGCTATTCAATATCCTATCTACTAAACGTCAAGCCTGGTACTTCACTAGGGCACCCAACAGTATTCAATATTCCACGCACCTTCGTGGCTTATCCATCTTCGTCCGTCAGAACTTCAACCAAATGTCAGTACCCGGCTAAGAAATACGTCCCGAAATACAGTCTTATTTCCAGGCGCAACACTCCACCTCATACCTGCCTTCCAATTTGGTCAGCGTTGTGCCCTCCTGCCCCCCTTCCCCCCCCCCCCCCCTTTTTACCCTCGACGACGTGTAGTCGCCACCTGCGGTTTCACAAGACAGCACAGTCATACTCATCACTCCCCCTCCATTATGAACGTAATCATGCGCCATCAGCATCATACCAGCATTAGCATTATCATCTATGATTACATTTTTATATTTTAACTGTAATAAAAATTTATTTAAAAAGTTTTAAGAATCATAAAAATTCTATTTTTGATAGAATCACTAATTTTCATCATCTTTTTTATACATTTCAATGTTTCTAGTAATATATAAAACCTTTGGTTCAGAAACGGTTTTATCCAGCCATCCCTTTCGTCAGTAACAATAATAAATAAAAAGACTAGCATAATTTCGATGAGACTCAGCCACAGTAGAGTCTCATCTGAAGAAGAGGACTACGTGGAACGTCGAAATTTGTGTCAACTTGAACATCTGGTTGCAAACCCAAGAAGAGCTTCACACCATACTAGCCAATTTTTTTCACATGTATGGTTGAAATTGTTATCGAGAACAGGAGTTTCATGACTGAAGGTAACTAGTACCACATCGCTTTAAATCGTAATCCTGGCACAGCGGCCTCATATTCTCGCAGTGCAGTGATTCCCCCATGAAATTTCGGACTTGCAGCCGAATAAATTCCACTTCTTCTTCTGATATTTCGGATGCGTCTTCTGCATTCCTCGTGTTCATTGTTTGTTTCTTTACTGTGACTTACACACCTGTTGTGGAGAATATCCGTTGGCTTCAAAAACTCTTCTCAAGTGTAGAGGCTAGTCCTGCAGGCAGCTCTCGTTGTAAATCGACGGTGGTAGAGCACTGTATTCACATTGGGCACTCTAAGTAAGATAACCTAGAAATTTTAGCTCCGACTTCATAGTTCTGGGACTCTCTAGTGTAAGAAGCAACTGAAATTCAATTCTGCGACGAATTTAATTAACATAGATAGCGGCTTCAGGTTGGACAAATGATGGAATCTAAGACTATATATACGTAATAAATTCACAAAGACGTCGCAACGGTGCAGCTCCCAGTAATACATCGATGTCACCATGTGGATCGGCCGTGCAGCCACAGATCTTATGTTTCACGCATATGTTATACCTCTTTGCCGCCCATCAACGTCTCTGGCGCACTGTGTATCTGTGGCCACATGCGCAGTGACGGAGTCATCGTGTTTAAAAGGACGGAGCAAGTGTTGGAGCGTCAGCCACCTCGGCTTACCCGGAAGGTTGCTAGACGGTATACAGCCGAAATGCTAAATACTAGAACAAGAACAAGAAGTGAAATTTATGAGGCTGCAACTTAGTATACTAACTCTGGACTTTCTGCAGGGATGTGTGTACAGTTTAGGAACGTCGGGGCAGATTAAAATCTGTCCAGCCACGATTCACGACCTGCACTCACAGTTACACGTCTCGCAGTAGCACTCTCGTACTTTCTAAACTGCCAGTAAGTCTCTACTGACGCTGCAACGCGTGTCCAGCTCGCTGCTCCATCCTTAGTTTTTGGAACACATCAAGGTGACAGTGATGGCAGATAGTGGTACCTGCTGTCGTCCTTCAGCAGCAATTTGCGTAGCATGCTCTCGTTCCTATCTGAAACGACATCACAGCGCCAGCGCAAGTTCCGCCATTCCTAGACCGTTGATCTCTATTCTGGCGTCTGAAACCGGGTGAGCAGTCTGGTGACTGTTGTTACCCTCGGAGGAGGCCCTTTCACTCAGTTGCGTCTAGCCAGATTGATAATTAAAAGATATTTTCATGAGGACGAATAGGCTAAGGCTAAAAGGCGAAGTGGAAACCTTGAAACCAGCACTTTTCCAAATGAACATTGTTGCACATACGAAGCTAATGAAATGTGCCATCCCGTTATGGTAAGGTCTCATAACTGGGATACATACTGACAAGGGAGGCAATCCTATTTTCTATTGACTAATGTCCGAAGTGCACTGAAACTCACTGCTGTGGTCAGCATATAATTACTGATACAGCTATTGGGAGTCTGTGCCAAAAATACACTACTGGCCATTAAAATTGCTACACCAAGAAGAAATGCACACGATAAACGGATATTCATTGGACAAATATATTATACTAGAGCTGACATGTGATTAGATTTTCACGCAATTTGGGTACATAGATCCTGACAAATCAGTACCCATAACAACCACCTCTGGTCCTAGTAACGGCTTCGATACGCCTGGCCATTGAGTCAAACAGATCTTGGATGGCGATTGAGGTACAGCTGCCCATGCGACTTCAACACGATACCACAGTTCATCAAAAGTAGTGACTGGCGTACTGTGACGACCCAGTTGCGCGGCCCCCATTGACCAGACGTTTTCAGTTGCTCAGAGATCTGGAGAATGTGCTTGACAGGGCAGTAGTCGAACATTTTTTGTATCCAGAAAGGCCCTTAAAGGACCTGCAACATGCGGTCGTGCATTATCCTGCTGAAATGTAGGGTTTCGCAGGGATCGAATGAAGGGTAGAGCCACTGGCCGCAACACATCTGAAATGTAACGTCCACTGTTCACAGTACCGTCAATGCAAACAAGAGGTGACCGAGACGTGTAACCAATGGCGCACCATACCATCACGCCGGGTGATACGTCACTATGGCGATGACGAATACACGCTTCCAATGTGCTTTCACCGCGACGTCGTCAAACACGGATGCCACCATCATGATGCTGTAAACAGAAACTGGGTTGAGGCAACGCCGGTCAACTGCTGTCTGCGTATGAGAAAATTGTTCAAATGGCTCTAGGTACTATGGGACTTAACGTTGGAGATCAAGAGTCCCCTAGACTTAGAACAACTTAAACCTAAGGACATCACACAATCATGCCCAAGGCAGGATTCGGACCTGCGAGCGTAGCAGCCGCGTGGTTCCCGACCAAAACGCCTAGAACCGCTCGTCTACCACGGCCGGCTGTGTATGAGAAATCGGTTGGAAACTTTCTTCATGTCATCACGTGTTAGGTGTCGCCACCGGCGCCAACCTTGTGTGAATGCTCGGAAAAGCTAATCATTTGCATATCACAGCATCTTCTTCCTGTCGGTTAAATTTCGCGTCTGTAGCACTTCATCTTCGTGGTGTAGCAATTTTAATGGCCAGTAGTGCATGTATCTCTTCTTTTCTCTTATTTCGGTTTTAAATGTTGAATTACTGCTAACACAATTTCCTATTTGCTGCAAACGTATGTTTAAACCATAGATTTTCTATGTGTATCGAGTTCCGGGCTTGGAAATGTGTGTGTGTGTGTGTGTGTGTGTGTGTGTGTGTGTGTGTGTGTGTGTGTGTGTGTGTGTGTAAATGTTTGTGAGTGTGCACGCACGCTTACAATTCGATGTGCCGTGCACACAACAAGTCATTGGAAGTCCACAGCAGAAATAATGAACCATGCTGCCTGTATAGCCGTCCGTAGCTGCGAAAGTGTTGCCGATGCAAGCAGGACTTGACATCTCGATTATGTCCCATAAATGTTCGATGGGTTTCACGTCGGGCGATCTGGATGGCTAAACCATTCGCTCTAACTGCCCAGAAAATTCTTCACAATAATTGCAAATACCTGTGGCCCACTGACATGCTGTATTGTCATCCATAAAAAGTCCATCGTTGTCTGGGAACATGAATGGCTAAAAATGGTCTCTAAGTAGTCAAACATAACCATTTCCTATCAATGGTCGGTCCAGTTGGACCAAAGGATCACTCTCACATCATTTTGGAGTCACCACCGGCCTGCACAGTGCCTTGTTGACAAATTGGGTCCATGACTTCGTGGGTTTAGTGCCACACTTGAATCCCAGCACTAGCTCTTACCAACTCATGTGATCAGACCACCGTTTTCTAGTCATGTAGGGTCCAACCGATATGGTCACGAGCTCAGGAGAGGCGCTACAGGTGACGTCATTCTGTTAACAAAGGCATTCACGTCGATCGTCTGCAGCTATAGCCTATTAACACCAAGTTTCGGCGAACAAACGGGTATGTTCTGCGGTTATTTCACGCAGTGTTGCTTACTTGTTAGCAATGACAACAGCACGCAAACTCCGCTGCTATCGGTCGTCAAGTGAAGACCGTCGGCCAGTACATTTTCCGGGCAGGAGGTAATGCCTGAAATTTTGTATTCTTGACACACACTTGTCACTGTGCATCGAAGAACATTGAATTCCTTGACGATTTGCCAAATGGAACGTCCCAAGCGTCTAGCTCCAACCTCTTTTAGTTCCCATTGTGTGGCCGTAATCACATCGGAAACTTTTTCTCATAAATCACCTCAGTACAACTCTGCCAATACACTGCCCTTTTATTTCTTGCGTTCGCGATTCTATCGCCATGAATGAAGGTGCATGTCGTTATCCGGGGACTTTGTCACCTCTTTGTAAAGACTGTCTCACGAGTGCCACAGTGCTGTCGAAACAATGCCCAACTGATGTTAATATGGATCTGGTTGTGCCTAATAAATGGGTCGAATCCCTTTGTTGTCATGCAAATGCTGTCACTAGAAATTCCCGCGTACATATTCCCAACCCAGCTGAAATTTAATGCTGCTGTACTTATGAATGCGAAGCATGGGTAACAACAAAATAGTAAAGGCACTACGAAAGTGGAATAAAGGCCTAAGACAATAGTTTTCTAAAAAGAGTAGAACGATTTACAAGAGAAGGTCACGAAAGAAAAGAGAATACACTCGTGAAGAAACAAAAAATAAAGAAATGTGGAAGGAAGATCCAGAAAGCCTTAGACATGTGGAGCAAGAAATGGGGAAATGGCCATTCAGCTAACAAATTTTTGTGGCCTTTGTTCTTTGCAGATGATCAGGTAGTAGTTGCCAGTGAAGATGATATCCACATTGCACTAAGAAAATTATAAGAAAAACATGATGTGTTGAGGGTTGAAAGTAAAGTTTCAAAGAACTGAACACCTGTCCAGTGGAGAAAATATAGGAAACTTAATAGTAGAAAGTCAGCACATCAAGGCTGTAAAAAATCTGAATATTTTGGTGGTATTCTGTCGGAAGACGGAACAAGCAATTGAGAAATACAGCACCGAGTAGCCCATGGGAAAGCAGCAGTCCATAAGATAAAACAACTGTTATATTCTTCAGAGACAAGTTGGAAAGTAAGAAGATGTTGTTTAGAAGTTTTGTGGAGCCTATAACGACCTGTGGAGGTGAGTGCCCGGAGCTTATTCCAAAAGATTAAAAACAAATTGAGAGCCGTATAAATGTATAAGATCAGAAGATCGTGAAGAACGTATCGGCAGAAAGACTAGGAAATACAACAATTAGGGAAATGATCCAGAGTCAAGAAAGCGTCACAGATAGAGAAGAAAAAGGGAAATGTCAGGGATTTTTCACCTGCTTCGATATGACTGGATGTTTGTGTTGTCCTCATCATTTCATCATCATTTATGAAAGGGGCGAGATTGGACTGAGCAAAGGTTGGGAATTTGTACGGGCTCTGATAAGCGCCCAGTTCAGGGCCCCACAGACCAAACAACATCATCCAAATTATAAATGGACAGGAAGAAGAAATGTAGGAAGGCTGTACAAGAGGTGGAGTACCGTAACAGGCAATTTACTTAATGTGTGAAATGAAGGACGAGGAAATAAGTCGTCTACCCGTTAACCTGGTACTCGGCTGAAAAGCCCCTCATTCTACAGTGTGTCATTCATTACTTGAGTAGCTCACTCTAGCACTAGGAACAGCAAAGGAAAAGTATTTTAAAGACAAGAAGGAGACTGGGCGCAACTCTGTATATACTGCATCATACATCCGAATAAGCCACTACTATTTAGTAACTAAAACGTACAGTAACGGCGCACACCAAATTATATTCGCTGATTCGTGGAGGTATGTACCGTCTGTGCAACTAAATGAAAGCAGTTTGTTTAATGCCATACGCGTTTCGCTTCTTTTCTTTGGGAAGCATCATCAGTGGCCGGAAACACATGTTTCCTTTTATACATACAATAAACGTATAAAGTGGTAAATATAATGTACTGCTATTTTACATTTTGTCGCGTTTTTCATTTGCTTTTTATGTTAGAAGCAACTTGTGTAGCAGAAGTTCCGTACTGCGAATGTATCGTTCGGTGCTACTTACAATTTCCAACGCAGTTAACATGTGTGTGCTCCTGGAGATGTATTTGTTAGTTTTCACACTCCAGCTGGCCGATTTCTAACGTTCTTTCATCCACATGTGTAACAATGCATGTTTCACTTGCACTTTCCCATTTTGAGATCAACATATGTGTGTATTTGGTGTGTAGTATTGTCAACTGTTGTTGTGCGTTTGTCTGTCTTTTGTTTGTGCTGTGTTTGATGTTTCTCATTTAGTGTGTGTGTGTGTGTGTGTGTGTGTGTGTGTGTGTGCGTGTGTGTGTGTGTGTGTGTGTGTGTGTGTGTGTGTGTGTGTGCGTGCGTGCACGCGTGTATTCTGATGTGTTTTTTAAAATATTACTTTATGTGTGTGTGTTTTGCCTTTATTTATTTTTATTTAAATATGAGTTTGTGTGTGTGTGTATTTTGCTGTGTGTAAAACTTTGTTTAATAATAAATATGGGTTTGTGTGTGTGTCTGTGTGTATTTTTCTGTGTGTAAATGTGCGTTTTTGTTTTTTTTTCTAAAAAGCAGCATATTGTATCTACCATATAGTACGTTCATTGTATGTATAAAGGGAAACGTGTATTTCAGGCAAAACGCGTATGGCAATAAACGAACTGCCTTCATCTAGTTTCATAGACGGTATATGCCTCCACAAATTTAGACCAACTAAGGGAAAGACGAAAAGCAGGAAAAAATGACGATATATTCACTGATTGTGTGTCGCGTGTACAGGTCGTGCATATCTGAAAACCGGGATGCAAAATTTCGAGAGTAATCAATGCAAGAGAGTAACAGATGGAACGTTATCCGATATGGAAGAACAAATAATCTTCGATCATCAACTTGAAACTCAAGATCGTCGAATGAGAGCACCGCCAGCCGTTGTCGTAGGGCATCTGTGGAATTCAGTCACGGAGTAAACGCAGCCAGAGACCTGTGTGACGGACTCATGGAAAACAAGCTCTCGTAAGCACAAATTATGTACCAATTATTCTCTATTTAAAATGTAAAAGTGTTTCTTTCGTAATAAATCTAAACTACGAGGGTTGTTCAATAAGAAAGGAAACACTTTTTTCTTGGTTAATTTTGGTTGAAAAAATGCGGAATTTATTCCCGCTTCAGCTCCTATAGTTTCCCGATGTTCGCGTAGGTGGCGGCGCAATACGTAGCCTTCAAAATGACTTCTGTAACGGAGGTACTTTCCAATTACGGATCTGGCACTGAGTTTCTTTTGGAGGAAAATCAGAGCAAGGTAGATGTTCGTAGGCGCTTGCAGAATGTCTACGGAGTCCTGGCACTGAACAAAAGCACGGTGTGCCAAGCATCAGTCAATATCGCAACAAGGTCGTGTGTAACTGTCCCATCTCCCACGTGCCGGCCTGCCGCACACAGCTGTGGCTGCTGTGTTGGAACGTGAGGACACTCTCATTCGAGACGGCCGACGGGTCAGAGACAACTCGAAAGACGGCGAAACTGGCGGTTACGTTGGCTTTCACATTATTAATATCGGAGATGCAAATTATACAGAGTGATACGTGGATTGAACTGATCTGGTTTGAAAATAGTGTATTTCTTTGTTTTTGTCAAAGTAATCTGGTAGTGATTACCAACAGATGAAGTATTTTGTAGCCATTTTATTTAGCCGAGCTGGCGTTTCACAGACACACAGCAGATCAAAGCGGGCCCACGGGCAGCATTAACTTAACGCAAGTTGTAAGGGGGACGCCGACGCCAGGTAGGAGAGCGTTCCGCGAAGGCTGCCGAGTGCCGTGGACAGGGTGAGCGGACGGCCGTCGCGAGCCGAAACTGCTGTCTGCAGGCAACGTCGTCGTAGGAATTTACGCGAGATGACCGCCGATCCCACGTTCCTAATGTGTTTTCTGCGGTGACGGCGTTGTAAAGTACAGTAAAGATCCCGGAAGGACGGAGAATGCAGGGAAGACGGCGCCAGTCTGCCGATAGCAGAGCAATTCACCAGTGGACACTACGCAGGCTCTGTGAAAGTTGCAGGTATTTATGGCTCTGTACTCGAGGCAGAACACGGCAGGTAAGGTGAGGCTTATATTCACTACTGCACCAAGGAGAAATGATAAACGGATATTCATTGGACAAATAAATTATACTAGAACTGACATGTGATTACATTTTCACGCAATTTGCGTTCATAGATCCTGAGAAATCAGTACCCATAACAACCACCTCTGGCCGTAAGAACTGCCTTGATACGCCTGGGCATTGAGTCGAACAGAGCTTGGATGGTGTGTACAACTACAGCTGCCCATGCAGCTTCAACACGATACCACAGTTCTTCAAGAGTAGTGACTGGCGTATTGTGACGAGCCAGTTGTTCGGCCACCATTGAACAGACGTTTTCAATTGGTGAGAAATCTGGAGAATGTGCTGGCCAGGTCAGCAGTCGAACATTTTCTGTATCCAGGAAGGCCCGTACAGGACTTCCAACATGCGGTCGTGCATTATCCTGCTGAAATGCAGGGTTTCGCAGTGATAGAATGAAGGGTAGAGCCACGGGTCGCAACACATCTAAAATGTAACGTCCACTGTCCAAAGTGCCGTCAATGCGTACAAGAGGTGACCCAGACGTGTAACCAATGGCACCCCATTCAATCACGCCGTGTGATACGCCAGTATGGCGATGATGAATACACGCTTCCAGTCTGCGTTCACCGCGATGTCGCCAAACACGGATGCGACCATCATGATGCTGTAAACAAAACCTGGATTCATCCGAAAAAATGACGTTTCGCCATTCGTGCAGACAGGTTCGTCGTTGACTACGCCATCGCAGACGCTCCTGTCTGTGATGCAGCGTCAAGGGTAACCGCAGCAATGGTCTCCGAGCTGATAGTCCATGCTGCTGCAAACGTCGTCGAACTGTTCGTGCAGATGGTTGTTGTCTTGCAAACGTCCCCATCAGCTGTCTCAGGGATCGAGACGTGGCTGCACGATCCGTTACAGCCATGCAGATAAGATGCCTGTCATCTCGACTGCTTGTGATACGAAACCGTTGGGATCCAGCAAGGCGTTCCGTATTACTCTCTAGAACCCATCGATTCCATATTCTGTTAACAGCCATTGGATCTCGACCAACGCGAGCAGCAATATCGCGATGCGATAAACCGCAATCACGATAGGCTACAATCCGACCTTTATCAAAGTCGGAAACCTGATGGTACGCATTTCTCCTCCTCACACGAGGCATCACAATAACGTTTCACCAGGCAACGCCGGTCAACTGCTGTTTGTGTATGAGAAATTGGTTGGAAACTTTCCTCAATTCAGCACATTGTAAGTGTCGCCACAGACGCCAGCCTTGTGTGAATGCTCTGAAAAGCTAATTTGCATATCACAGCGTCTTTTCCTGTCGGTTAAATTTCGCGTCTGTACCACGTCATCTTCGTGGTGTAGCAATTTTAATGGCCAGTAGTGTGTCAAAATCTCTACAGTACTTCCTCAGAGTACGTACAAAAATCTGGCAATGTTATATAATTCTAGGCGGCCGGCCGAAGTGGCCGAGCGGTTCTAGGCGCTACAGTCTGGAACCGCGCGACTGCTGCGGTCGCAGGTTCGAATCCTGCCTCGGGCATGGATGTGTGTGATATCCTCAGGTTAGTTAGGTTTAAGTAGTTCTAAGTTCTAGGTGACTGATGACCTAAGATGTTAAGTCCCATAGTGCTCAGGGCCATTTGAACCATTTGAATGTGATGTTATTTAGCAATTTCATATTACACTTAGTTCAACTACTACACTCGTTTTGTGTGGAGATTAATAATAAAACAAGTTCCTTATGGTGACTCCGACTATCATTAATATCTCACCAGGTCACGAAAGTAAATTACACTGTCGATTATTTCATAACCCTTTTGAAGTACGTAGGACCATAATTTAGAGGTAGTAAAAAATCCTTACGCAACAGTCTTCAATGGGCATCTACATACCGATACAGGTTAATTTCCTAATTATTAAGATCTATAAGATCATGTATAGTACAGGACTTTCCCATTACGTCCAACGCTGGGGTGCTATTCCAATTCCGGAGAACCCTGGCAGTAGTGACAATGTAAGGGAAAATAAGCAGAAGATATTAATTGAAGTTTGTGTTGGGCAGGCCACTCAGCTTACGTAGTTCGTGCAGAAATGTTAACCATCGTGCTGTGATGTAATTGTTGGCATTTCTGTCAAGCAAGCAAGAAGACCCGGGTTGAGTACTGGCCACAGCACAAATTTTAATCCATTTCTTCTGCTTCAGTCATTATCGAGGAATCCATGGAGTATCGTCACACCACTTGTCATCCAAGGAAAATCTTTAGAGTCGCACTCTCAGTCGGTAAAGTCGTTGCGACGGTCTTCTGGGAGTATGAAGGGGCTGTTCCGTTTGATGTCCTCCTCTCAAGTGTATTGTGCTGCCCCCGGGAAACCGAGGAAACGAGTTCAGCATGTTTGTTGACACAAAAATACAAACGAATTTCTCCTTTTCCCTTACAACGCAAGGACTCACAAGTCAGCAGAGAGGAGCTCACAAAACATCATTAGATCGTTATTCTTCAGCCACCCTTCAGCCTGGATCTCGCCTCTTCCGACTTCCACCTGTTTGGTCCAATGAAGGGTCCACTCCACGGAAAGCACTACGTAGATGACGGGGAGGTTACTGATAGGGCAAGATGTTAGTTCCTTTGTCGGCCAGTACAGTAGTACCGTGCCGGAATACAGATCCTCCCAGTGAAGATATGAAGCGCACTCTCATTGAATGGAGATTATGTTGAAAAATAGGAGTTTGTAGCCAAAAGAGTGAGGAATAATATGATGTATAGGAGTCCTGAATAAAACCAACCTGCGCTCAAATAACAAGTATTTCTTACTAAATGCCCCGCGTAGGTGGCCAGAATTTGCATGGATTTATTGCGACAGACATTTCCCAGTAGAGTAATTTGCCCTTTTGGTGACATTTCAAATCAAACCGCTCTGAGCACTATGGGACTTAATTTCTGAGGTCGTCCCCTAGAAAAAAAACTACTTAAACCTAACTAACCTGAGGACATCACACACATCCATGCCCGAGGCAGATTTCGAACCTGCTACCGTAGCGGTCGCGCGGTTCCAGACTGTAGCGCCTAGAACCGCTCGCCACCCCAGCCGCGGTCTCGGGCATGGATGCGTGTGATGTCCTCAGGTTAGTTAGGTTTAGGTAGTTCTATGTTCTAGACGACTGATGACCTCAGAAGTGAAGTCGCATAGTGCTCAGAGTCATTTGAACCACCATTCCTGAGTTGAAGAATCGCATCAGAACTGCCGTCGGCAATGTCCCAGGAAAAACGTTACGCCGAGTTATGGAAAGCTTCCAACGCCGCCTAGATGAATGTGTTGTGCAGAGGAGGCGTCATTTGACAGGAGTCATATTCAATCCACGCAATCGACAATGACTTACACATTAGTAAATGGCATACCTTTAACTATTAATTGACACAAGAGCTAATAAATAAATTACAGTTACTGGTTGATGGTGTGTTTTTAATATCCTACTATGAACGCTGCCGCATCCTGTATATGTAACCATTGATGGCTTTACAACTAACAAATTTCCACTTACCTTTCCCACCCTCACGGTTATTACTACAACTTATTTAATTCTACATTGAATCGTACCGAGTAATACTTCATCGTAACAGTTTGGTTAAGATTATTCAAAATTAACGCATGCTAAGTTCACAAATATGAATGTGTAATTACATGTGTAATTGCATGTTGTAACGGCACATCCTCCACTAGCATTTCTTTTCCTCAATAGTTGTTGATATCAGTATTATCTTTCGAATTTTGGAAAGGTCAATATTAACTCAGTTGCTTTTCTGAAAGCTTTCATATAATTTTATACACAGTACGTTATATTACAAGCTGAAATATATGAAAAAAAATTACTTTATAAAATTTTTTAGTTTCAATGTTGTAATCGATAAGTACTAGTTCTGAATGTACAGTTAAAATTAAATTTTTAAAAACATTTGAAACTGCCAATTATTGGCACAGTTACAATTTCTATTATTAATTATGCAAACCTGTACTGGTTACTACGTTTATTTCTAGATTCATCGATGAAATAATCGAAATTAGTAACATACCAGAAACAAGTAGAGATTCATTTGTTAAGGAAAATTGCAAACACTTTGGAATATTGTTATTTCCGCAAAGTGTGGGAGTCGTAAGCTTGCCTCTGATGTGATCGGACGTATTTTTGTACTTTTGTACGAACAATGTAATTTCGGCTTTTTAATGTGAAGAATCAAAATACTGTATGACATACTAAAAGTGTGCGTGGCTCGTGTTCCCGCCTTTATGTGTTTTACACCCTATTTTTAACGTACTTCCACCTCACTACCTTAATTTAAATTACTATTGTCACTGAGTTGCTGCTTGCCTGGCCGTGTCCGGCGCTAGCAGAGCGTATCGACATATCCCCTCTCGTAGCATCTTTGCTCGACTGCTATTATTTCTGGGTAGTTGTCTGTAGTAAGCTAGTTCGGATCGCGAGTTCGGGCTGCCAGTCAGTTGGAACGCGTCTGGAGCGCAGTTCAGACCTCCCAGTCAGGGAGTTGCAATGTGGCACTAGTGCAGTCAAGTTGGAGCTGTGAGGTCTGCGTCGACATGGTTCTTCCGACGGTTGCCGCCAAGCATCAGTTGAGCCCGGCCACAGTCTTGGTGGATCTGCGGTCGATCGTCCTGCCGGACGACGCGTTTTGGCTCGCCGATCGTTCATGAGTCGTGTGTGTGTGTGTGTTCGCATCGACTCCCGATTTGTCTTCGTGCGTGCTTAGTTACTGTTGAGTATCGTTCAGGTCTTCGTGCAAGTGCTTGTCAGCTTGTGTGTCCAGTTGGCGATATTTCCACTGACGACTATTTTAGATGTTGTCAACATTCTGAGGGGATTTGGTCGGTTGCTTTGGACCAGGGAAGTTATCTCCACGCGGTGCAGTCGGCTGGGTCTGCTAGTGGTCCGTGTGCAGTGTCGGAGCGTGTGTGGAGCTGTCTGATCGCTACGAGCTTTGTGGTTCACCGACCCAGGACTTCAAAGTTGAATAGTGGTTTAAAGTATCCTAGCCACGTCCATTCATGTTGTGTGGTTCGTTTTGGTGGTGCATTGTTGGGGAGGGTTTCCTGTGAGCAACACTAAGTGTTTGTATTGCTGATATTTAGCCATCATGCGGTGGAATTAACTATATTGTTTTACTGAAATTCTAGTGCACCATCTCAATTTTCTGCCTTGTAGCCATTAGTGTTCCGGTTACCTGCCCTGGCCACTAACGTAATTTCAGGTAGTGTCCTTTCTTCACCTGTTGTCGCTGTCTAACACGGTGTGTAGTTTTGACATCTTAATACATATACTGTACATGTTGTGGATAATCACCCCCGTAACATTTTGTGTTTAAATTCTCATGTACGGACCGGTGGCAAGCAAGTCGTATGTCGGTCGGTCCGCGGCTGTCCCTTGGTTGGGTTCCGAAGGATCAAGTGTAGTTGGGCTCACCACCTGTCCCGCCTAAGTGAACGAGAGCAGACCGACCTCCCTGGAGGCTTCTGAGTGCTGTTGTCTTTACTGTCTTTCCCACCAGTGTTCATAGCCAATAATAAAAAACTTCTTTGTTTCATTGTGTTTTGCGTAAGTAAGTTTAAATTCCGGCAAGAGGATATTTGCTGAAAGGTATTGCCATTCTGTTGTCTTTTCTTTAGTCCAGTTTCAGCTACTTAAAACTTAAGGCAGACAGTTATATTTTTTTTAATTTTGGAAAATTAATTTTGGGCCTTCAGCCTTGGAATCTATTCTTAAAATTACCTTTCAAGCTTAAACATTGCGACTTGGAACCTTATTTTTAAAATTACCATTCAATCTTAAACATTGAAAGGCCATCATAATTTATTTTAAAATTTTGAAAATTTTATTGTGGGCCTTCAGCCGTTTGTATTGCATCTTGTTAATGTTTGTCTTGAGGCTTTCAGCCTAGCTGATATATAGAAATGTTTTATTTTATTTGTAATTTTAACTGTGTGTATTCGTTCACTAGATATTTATCTTGTTGATTTTCAGATTTCTTGTTTGGAGGCCTTCAGCAGCGAAAGAATTTGAGCTTGAAAGTCGTAGTTGTAAAGGTTCGACTGTGTGCCGCTTTGGTTGTAAATGTGTTATTAAATTACAATCAATTACAATTTTAATGTGAAACTGACCCCAACCTTATTTCTACAATCCTAATCACCTGTTCTGCCCAGCGGGTTTAGCGGGACTCTCATGTATGATATGCTAAAATGTGTGAAAATATATTAAATAAAAAATGATGCAACAACATTCTGTAAGTAGGCTGTTTAGGTTTTTATATTGATAACGCCACGTAGCACTCTGTATGAAAATCGCTGGATGTGCTGTGTGCAGTCTGTGGCTGGTTTGCATTGTTGTTTGCTATGGCAGTGTTGGGCAGCTGGATGAGAACAGCACGAAGTGTTGCGCAGTTGGAGGTAAGCCGCCAGCAGTGGTGGATGTGGGGAGAGAGATGGCGGAGTTTTGAGAGGACCTGGACGTGTGATCATCAGAGACAGTAAATTTGTAAGACTGGATGTCATGAACTATATATAAAATGGCTTTTGAACACTATTAAGATAAATACATTGTTTGTTCTTTATCAAAATCTTTCATTTGCTAACTATGCTCTTCAGAAGTTAGTGGCTTCAGTAGTTCGAATCCTTTATTTAGCTCGCAGTAGTGGCGTTCGCTGTATTGCAGTAGTTCGAGTAACGAAGATTTTTGTGAGGTAAGTGATTTGTGAAAGGTATAGGTTAATGTTAGTCAGGGCCATTCTTCTGTAGCGATTATTAAGTCAGATTGCTTTGCGCTAAAAATATTGTCAGTTTAATGATGATCACAGTAAGAGAGAAATGTGTGAGTACGTTCAGTTTTTCTCAGCTGTTTGAAAATCATATAATGTAAGAGGTTTATCAGCACAGTCATTCATAAATTTTTCTAAGGGGACGTTTCAATTCTTCAAAGTTTTTTCAATTCAAACCAAACGTGAGCACCTGATGTGAGATTTTCAGCTTCAAGAACCAGCCCCTAGACAAGAAGAATTGGAGTCATCTCAGCATGAAAAACTAAGGAAACTAGAAAGTTTATTTTAACCTTTGCTCCTCACAAATTTTCATAAAAGACTTTGCCTATTAATTACTAGGAGTGGATATTGTTTAATGTGAACAATAGATGGAATTAGGAAGGAGGGGGGAGATTACAGAGTGTATATTAATATAGTTCACGAAACATTTACTGTTTCAGTCATTTTACATAAAAACCATATTTCAAAATCAATTCCGCTTAGTTAGCAACTGTCAAGCTGATACTACTAAAATGCAAGTGTTCACTTTGGCTGAACATCCCCCAACAAGGCCCTTCAGTTTGTCATTATTCCATCTCTGTAGTTCATTACAACTATCCTAAAAATTTTTCTACAATACTTACAGTAATTAAAATTGATGTAATGCAGTTTTCAAAAGTCAGATAATTATTTTGAATGTAATGAATATTTCTAAATTTGCGCTGACGGGACTTGGTGTCTCCCGTTACTCCAAGTGTGCACTAATCTATCACAATTTGTCACTCATTTTTCATTGACTAAGAGCTGTAGGCAGCTCAGTACACAGACACAACTGCCGATCACACGTTTTGTTGCTCAGTTGTGAGTTTTTTCAAACTTATTTATGTTCATATGAGTGTTGCTTTGTAAGCTACTGAAAGTCTGGCTGTTTGGTACCATTTGCGTCCTCTGTAATTGTACTGAAGTTCAATGGGTAACCAAATTTAATGCGAGTAAAGTATAAATTTTCGTTTCTATACTTCCATAGTTCGAAATGTTCCGGAAGTCTGAAAAAGAATATAGTGGTAGCATGTGGCTCGAACAGTACATTAATTTCATTCTGTGTACTATGCTCTATTTTGGATTTACATCATTTTTATTAACTGATTTAAACAAGATTGCAGCCAAGATGAGATTAGATCACTACTGGCATACATGATTAAATTTACATTTAAAAGTTACATCGACTAACCATTCTGTTAAAGGCATTTTATTTACAGCTGTATGAGTCTGGCAAAGAGAGTCCGCGAGATCAGATTGTTCAGAATTAACATTAGTTTAATGTGACTCAGATTGCTCCATAGTTTCGTATTCAAGTGCTTCATCGTCGGGACGTCTGTAATCCTAAAATCTACCAAATCGCCCAAATCCTTTAAACATCTTACAATTCCTTTAAATTTTCCGTGTGCTTAACACCCATTACCAAATTTACTCCGCTATTCACAAAATTGTAAATAGCTACACACATTCTGGGTGTTCCAGAAATATGACACCACAAATGAAGATTCGTGTTACTTTTAAAAGCCTATAGCAACACATTATTCCACTCTGCATAACACAACCTCCGCGTCCTTGCCCGTCGAAAACCGAATTGCCTCTCCCTACCAAACCGCGCATCCTGTGTTTCTGAGCACCCATACTACCAAATGGAGCATCATAACCATTCACTCTGTACAACACAGCTCTTCTCATCCCACTCTCATTCGTAACTTCGGCTCTTGCTCCACACCTTATTCTACTAAACCTTTCACGGCATCAATAGCTCCATATCAAACAAACACTTTCCTCCAGAAAGCGATTTTACAGCGGAAAACATCTCCTTTTTTCTGCCAGTCACAAAAGAGGTTGGCCTTGACCCCTATCCGAAATAAATTGAATAAAGAATGGTACGTTATGGTAATAAGGTAGTTATTAGCTTTCAGCTAGCCTGAAATGTTCGGAACTGGGGTGAAAGGGGAGGGGAGGGAGTTAGCACATAATCACTGGTTGGATCGCAGCGTACCGTTGACTTTTATCGCTGATTGAAAGGCATCGCACAATGTGTTTGGCGTAGCTGTATCGTGATGGACTGTGATTCTGCAGAATAGACCGAATATAAGAAATCACTGTAAAGTGGACGTCGAGAACGCAGGTAGCCTCAAGGTTATTCAAGACACAAGTAGTGCCTTAGACTGACAGAGTGTTTCTTCCCCTACACTGAATCGGTGCCAGTACATCTCGTTTAGACATTGTGGCATTAAACACTGGACGATACTTACCTGCCTTGAGCGAGAAACGGGTGTGTAGGCACAGACTTCGTCGTCACCCGCGTCACAATTTGTAGTGAGTACATTGAGAATCGCCGTCGTTAGCAGTCTTGTTCCTATATGAAACAGATGAAACGACATGACTGACTTTTTTGCTAACCTGAGGAACGATAGAATGAACTATGTGCCCTACGGTCACTGGATGATGCGTCCCTGCATTTTTATCTTCACTTTGCGGGTAACACGGTAAAGTCCCAACACGTAATGCTGATAAATGTTGACGGCGCTGTGATTCTTTTCATCTGTATGAAAAACAAAAAAAGAAACTTCCATAGCCAACATCGCATGACTACTTATTTATTTTTGATAACCGGTTTCGACAGACTTTGCTGTGTCTTGTGGTCTGTTACATACATGGTGTTACAAAAAGGTACGGCCAAACTTTCAGGAAACATTCCTCACACACAAAGAAAGAAAATATGTTATGTGGACATGTGTCCGGAAACGCTTACTTTCCATGTTAGAGCTCATTTTGTTACTTCTCTTCAAATCACATTAATCATGGAATGGAAACACACAGCAACAGAACGTAGCAGCGTGACTTCAAACACTTTGTTACAGGAAATGTTCAAGATGTCCTCCGTTAGCGACGATACATGCATCCATCCTCCGTCGCATGGAATCCCTGAGCGCTGATGCAGCCCTGGAGAATGGCGTAATGTATCACAGCCGTCCACAATATGAGCACGAAGAGTCTCTACATTTGGTACCGGAGTTGCGTAGACAAGAGCTTTCAAATGCTCCCATAAATGAAAGTCAAGAGGGTTGAGGTCAGGAGAGCGTGGAGGCCATGGAATTGGTCCGCCTCTACCAATCCATCGGACACCGAATCTGTTGTTGAGAAGCGTACGAACACTTCGACTGAAATGTGCAGGAGCTCCATCGTGCATGAACCACATGTTGTGTCGTACTTGTAAAGGCACATGTTCTAACAGCACAAGTAGAGCATCCTGTATGAAATCATGATAAAGTGCTCCATTGAGCGTAGGTGGACGATACTAAAATGAGCTCTAACATGGAAATTAAGCGTTTCCGGACACATGTCCACGTAACATATTTTCTTTATCTGTGTGTGAGGAATGTTTCCTGAAAGTTTGGCCGTACCTTTTTGTAACACCCTGCATACATGCAAAATACATACATGGACTACATTAAAGACCAGAAGATGACAGCAAAGTGTTTGAAAACCGGTTGTGGAAAAAAGAAATATTTATGCGATTTTGGCTACAGAAAGTTTTTTACCAAGTAAAACACATTGCTCTTTCTCATTTTTCAACATGAGAAAATTGAAAAGAAAACGGGTAAACCTTACTATTAGATGCAAATTAGAAGTTGATACCGCTCCCCATTTGTGAGAAAAAGGTGTCTTAACAGGCGGACAGACAGACGAGCATCAAGTGGCAAAAATATTTAATATGTGATATAATTATAAATTATCAATTTTCACATTTTTTTCCTTTATTTGTACCGTGAAACCTAGCTTCTTGCCAAATTTCAGGATTCTAGGTGAACGTAAACTGTTTTGATGAGTGAGTTTTCGAGGGTCAAATATGTGATGTAAATTGGTGTATCTTTTGACAGTAGTGATTCAGATGCTTCAATTTTCTATATCGTCAGTATAGTATGTAACATAAATTTCAACTTGATACCTTTACGCGTTCCTGAGGAAAAAGCGTCTGAACAGACTGGGAGACGGACGGACAGCAAGGAGATCTCATAATTAATTTGTTGGTTAATTACATGTTCCGTAGATCGTATGAACGATTCTCTTATCTAAATGGTGTGGAACGGGTGAGTTTACAGGACCCGTATACGTGGTTAATGAACACATTCTCATTTTATTCCTACTCATGGAACTGCACTTAAAAACAAAGTTTTTTCCCCAGGTTCTGTTTTTACCAATTGAGCTATGGAGTCGTAAAAAGAAAAAGAAAGGAAGAAAGACAGTGACGTCACAAGAGTTTGATAATTTGTGAAACGTTTCTTTCGTCCGTGTCTTCCGTGCTATCGCGCGAGATAGCACTCGCCGCTGCGTTCTGATTGTACGCGGCCCTGGCGGTGCGCGTCGCGAGGGACTAATTAGGCGACGTACTGCTCCGTGGATTTAATCGGAAACGTTTATTGGCGGGTCAGATCAATTCTATGTACGTGCACGCTGACTTAAGGGCCACATTAGCCTAGAAAGCCGGAAAGTGTCTCAGAAGAATTCAAAGCTGGCTCACAGGAATGCACTTTCGAATTCTTGTAGACTTTCCATACCGGAGAAACTACTTGGTTGATCACTCACGCAACTACTGGCTCAATAACCACAGTACCTCCACCCCAGGAGACACACGAGACCAACTTCACACGCTATGATTGTCGCCCGATTTATTTTTTTTTCGAGAAATTATTTAACATTTACGTCTTTCATGCAGTCAGAATCAGAAGCAGAATGCAGACATTTTCGACGGGAATTTCCGTAGGTACATGATGAAGGACCCGCAGGATACCGTAAAGTTAACGATTATTTTAAAAAAATTGAAACTTCGATCATAACAATTGGCAGAGACATTAATTGTGAATGCGCGGTGGGGCGTAGACAAATGAAGGGACTTTCATTCAATTATTTGTATATGCTTTTGTTTTAGACAGTCTCAGTCAGGCTCTCTCGTATGTAGAAGTTTTGTTTCGCTGTACTGCTAGGGATATGACGGGCTACGAGTCTTTTGTGTCGTATAGGTTTCCGCATAAGACAAGACTTAATGACAGTGTTAATCATTTTTATTAAAGTGAAATAGAACCAAGTCGAGAAAAATTCCTTCATATTTTGCATCATCTTGGGAGTCACCGGTGTTCCCTGGAGTGAGGAAGAGAAGTGGAGGAAGAGAAGTGCACAATCATATTTCCGTAAAATTAACAGAAGGAGAACGTTTCTTAAAGACGAGAAATGTAATTAATATATGTATAGGGATGGACACAAAAAAAAGAAAAGATGCAAGATAAAGTGAATGAACAATAGCACAATTTTGTACACACAGAACATTTCGTAACATTGCAAATTGTACTAATATTCTCTCTTCATTGAAAGCGGAAGGACAATTTCCAATCATTTTCTGTCATTCCTTTAAATTTTTTAATTATTTTTTAAATTATATTACACTTTTCCTATTCCCACTTATAATGCTCATTCTTTCAGCGAGGTGCTTACGCGGTAAAAAGCGTCCTCTGTTTATTAACTATTGAAAACGACTAAATGTTCTCAATTGTTTCTTCGGTGAGACGCATTTTTGCCATATAACGTTGATTTTTTCATTGCCCCGAGCTTTCTACTTAACAAAACAATGCTTGTCACTGCATAACCTCCCCTCAGCTCCGAGACGTCTGAATTTCCAGAAATATTAATTGAAAGTACCCCTAGGTTTCATCACAAAGAAACTGCACGACGGAAATCCAACCACCGAACTTCAGATCTATCGAACAGGGATTGAACTTTACTAAACGTTTCCTAGTATCCTTCTCTTAAACGGTACATGAGGTGGATGACCACAGGTTGTGAAGTGGCGTTCTGGTAGGCACATCGTCGGATAGGTTAACGAACTGAGTTGATTCGGGATGAACATTTATTCACAAAACGGAGCCCGCTCCTAAACTTCAGTAAACATTTACCATGTATAAAATCCTACCACTATGGGTCCATAAGGTCAAACTGTTTGACATTATATTAATCATCATTATTAAGCACGGATTACGCTGACAAAGGAACGCAACGTGGACGCTCATATGCTCACACACAAAAAATCACAAATTCGCAGAAAAACGGAATACAAAATTTGCCATTTTCTAGCAATAGTAGAACCGTGAGAACTGACTTATGACTCGCTGCTGTTAGAAACGCGAAACTTAATCGGGGTCACGATGCATGAAGTGAATCGTGCCCAAATAAAGAAAAACTTCCGCCTCTTCTTAGTCTAGTCAAACGATAGTAAAACTATCACTCATAAGAACCACATAATACTTCTAACAAGTGGCTTTAAAATTAAAGAAAGCTTCTAACGCGAAAGTCTGACTAACTCCCACACAAAAATTTACTGCCTAAGTGCGCACATAAGCGGTACGTCGTGCACATCTGACCCCAGAACAGCAGCTAACTAACCCCACGCAAAAGGCAACCTGCCTTGCTTCCATGCACACAAACTGAAGGAACTCATCAATCGGCAAAACGAATTTTTTAGTAATACCACACATCTCCTCCAATCAGAACACAGGCGAGATGACGTCTGTGTTCCTCGCTCAGAATTTTCGATTGGTTCAACGCCTAAAATTTGAACGAACGCATATCTTGCGCGTGGGTCTGAAGGAACCAGTCGTGACCCACATGTTATGAAAGCCCAGGCAGACAAGATTCCACCAGAGCAGTCCGTCAAGCCACCAACGAAACGACTCTTGACGGGCCTCTTACTAGAAAGCTGAACCAAGAGAGTCCGTCTGAATTCACGAAGTTCATGAGTTTACAGTTCCACTCATCCTCATACAATGCAGCAATTATCCACGTTTAAGGTAGGTCGTTAAAGGCACAAAGTGTTATGAATATTAGCTATAATAAAAGTGAAAATAAAACACAAAAATTCTACATTGAGCTTACATCCGGAGAGTCTGGTGGTCAGGGGAGGTCAGCCGCTGTGGAAGAGCGGTTCTAGGCACTGCAGTCCGGAACCGTGCTGCTGCTACGGTCGCAGGTTCGAACCCTGCCTCAGGCATGGATGTGTGTGATGTCCTTAGGTTAGTCAAGTTTAAGTAGTTCTAAGTCTAGGGGACTGATGACCTCAGATGTTAAGTCCCATAGCGCTCAGAGCCATTTGAATATGGTCAGGGGACTATGGTAAACGCATTCTGATGCCCTTAGAACCACGCACGTACACAGCAAGTTGCGTGACACGTTGCATTGTCCTGCTGGTTGACGCCATCGTACCGTGGAAAAACAAACTGTATGTAGCAGTGGTCATGGTCTCCATGGATATAAGCCTACTTGCGTTGATCCATTGTACCTTCCAGAATGACGAGGCCATCCATGGAATGTTACGTAAACGTTTCCCAGGCCATATCGCTATCTCACCCGGCCTGGACCCTTCCGGCGATTGTTGCAGGGTGTTTGAGTTCAGACCTTCACTCCGTACTCGGCAACGACCATCAGTCCAATGGATCATAAAACGTGACTCATCTGAAAAGACCACCTATATCCACTGCGAAACGTTGCGGGTGCAGGATTTTCTGTACGAACTTACCTCTCGGTTATGTCCCTTAAATATTCGATGGAATTTATGTCGGGTGCTGTAGGTGGCCAAATCATTCGTTCGAAGTATTCGGAACGTTCTTCAAAGCAATTATGGCCCAGTGACATGGAACATTGTCATCCATAAAAATTCCATCGTTGTTTGTGTGCATGACGTTCAAGAATGGCTGCAAATCCTCTCCAACTAGCCGAACACACGGAGGATCCAGTCCATTCCATATTAACACAGCCCATAGCATTATGTAGCCACCACCAGCTTATGTTATGTCTAGTTGACAGCTTGGACCCATGGCTTCGAGTGGTCTGCGCCATACTCGAACCCTACCATCAGCTTTTACCAACTGAAATTGGAACTCATTTGACCAGGTCAAGTATTTACAGTCGGCCTAGGTCCAGCAGATATGGTCACGATGATAATAATGATGTTTCGTTTGCGGGGCACTCAACTGCACGGTTATCAGAACCCATACAAATTCCCAACCTTTGCTCAGTCCAATCTCGCCACTTTCATGAATGATGATGAAAGTGTGATGACAAATACCCAGTCAGGTGAAAATCCCAGACCCCGCAGGGCATCGAAACTGGGACCCCGGGCTCGGGAACCTTAACCGCGACCACGAGACCACGAGCTGCGGACGATATGGTCACGAGCCCAGGAGAGGCGGTGCAGGCGATGTCGTGCTGTTGGCAAGGACACTCGCGTCTGATGTCTGCTGCCACAGCCATTTGACGCCAAATTCCGCCGCACTGTCCTAACGAAATACACTGACAGCCCTACGCAAACGCCGCTGCTCTCGGTCGTTAAGTGAGGCCGTCGGCCATTGCATTGTCTGGTGATAGGTAATGCCTGAAGTTTGGTATTCTCAGCACACTCTTGACACTGTGGATCCTGGTATATTGAATGTCCCAAACAGTTATCTCCATCTACCATTCCGCGTACAAAGTCTGTTCACTCTAGTCACACGGCTATAATCACATCGGAAATATTTTCACACGAATCGCTTGAGTAAAAATGACAACTCCGCCAACGAACTGTCCTTTTATTTCTTGCTTGCACGATACTACCGCCTTCTGTATGAGTGCATATCGCTATCTCATGATTTTTGTCACCTCCGGGTGTAACTTTTTACTGTACGAAATGCAATGACATGCCACCAGAAGCAGGATTTGAGCTCGCTGGAAAAGGAGGATGAAGAAAGAACAGTGTTAACGTCCCGTCGAGGACTGGCTCGTCAGAGACGGAGCGGAAACGCAGACGGGGGAAGGCCAGAGGAAGGAATTACACTGTGTGGTTTGTAAGGGACCCATCGTATTTAACCTGAGAGATGTAGGAAAATCACGAAGAACCTGCAATGGGATGTCTGGATGGGTATGTGAAGCGCAGTCCTTGCCATTGCGAGTCCGGCGTCCTCACAACCATCATCTCCCTTGTTAAACTGCCTGGAACGTGTGCCAAAAGTCACTAAAAATTTCCAGCCATCCTGGACGTTTACGTCACGGATGCTTGCGCATTCATATACCTTACCTGTGAATCCAAACGTTGTGCGTTCCACTTCACAGCGAATAGAACTGTTATCAAGATGGCATCACTTTATTGCAACACTAGCTTAGCCCGCTGCTTATCTCGCATTTGCATAATAATTACAACAAAAATAATTTTATATACATATATTAGAGCTAATGAAAAATTAATGTATTGTGAGTAGGCTGTTTAGGTGTTTTATATTGGTAACGCCACGTAGCGCTCTGTATGAAAATCACTGGCTGTGCTGTGTACAGTCAGTGGCTGGTTAACATTGTTGTAATACTCGCCATTGTGGTGTTGGGCAGCTGGATGTGAACAGCGCGTAACGTTGCGCAGTTGGAGGTGAGCCGCCAGCAGTAGTGGATGTAGGGAGAGATGGCGGAGTTTTTAAATTTGTTAGAATGGATGTCATGAAATGCTATATATATTATGACTATTAAGGTAAATACATTGTTTGTTCTCTATTAAAATCTTTCATTTGCTAACTATCTCTATCAGTAGTTAGTGCCTTCCGTAGTTTGAATCTTTTATTTAGCTGGCAGTAGTGGCGCTCGCTGTATTGCAGTAGTTCGAGTAACCAAGATTTTTGTGAGGTAAGCGATTTTTGAAACGTATAGGTTAACGGTAGTCAGGACCATTTTTTGTAGGGATTTTTGAAAGTCAGATTGCGTTGCACTAAAAGAAAAATATTCTGTGTCAGTTTAAGCACAGTCATGTCTAATTGTTCTTATGGGACGTTTCAGTATTACAGATGCGTTTCTTCTCCTTTGCAGTTCTGGCAGAGTCAATGCTAAATCTATTTCTGTGATTTAGTTCACTAATTGCAACACCTCTCTGTGCTTAAACGACGTCGTGCAGTAGAGTGACGAGAAACTGTATGTTCCTTCTGCGATGCTGCGGAAAGACATTGCAAGTACACCACTGGCCATTAAAATTGCTACACCAAGAACAAATGGAGATGATAAACGGGTATTCATTGGACAAATATATTATACTAGAACTGACATGTGATTACAGTTTCACGCAATTTGGGTGCACAGATCATGAGAAATCAGTACCCAGAACAACCACCTCTGGCCGTAATAACGGCCTTGATACACCTGTGGGCATTGAGTCAAACAGAGCTTGGATGCCGCGTTCAGGTAAATCTGCGCATGCAGCTTCAACACGATACCACAGTTCATCAAGTGTAGTGACTGGCGTACTGTGACGACCCAGTTGCTCGGCCCCCATTGACCAGACGTTTTCAGTTGGTGAGGAATCTGGAAAATGTGCTGGCCAGGGCAGCAGTCAAACATTTTCTGTATCCAGAAAGGTCTTTACAGGACCTGCAACATGCTGTGGTGCATTACCTTGCTGAAATCCAGGGTTTCGCAGGGATCGAATGAAGGGTAGAGCCACGGGTCGTAACACATCTGAAATGTGACGTCCACTGTTCAAAGTGAAGTCAATGCGAACAAGAGATAGCCGAGACGTGTAACCAATGGTACCGCATACCATCACACCGGGTGATACGCCAGTATTGCGATGACGAATATACGCTTCCACTGTGCGTTCACCGCGATGTCACCAAACACGGATGCATTCTGTAAACAGAACATAGATTCACCCGAAAAAATGACGTTTTGCCATTCGTGCACCCAGGTTCGTCGTTGAGTGCACCATCGCAGGCGCTCCTGTCTGTGATGCAGCGTCAAAGATAACCGCAGCCATGGTCTCCGAGCTGATAGTCCATGCTGCTGAAGACGTCGTCGAACTGTTCGTGCAGATGGTTGTTGTCTTGCAAACGTCCCCATCTGTTGACTCAGGGATCGAGATGCTTCTGCACGATCCGTTAGAGCCATGCGGATAAGATGCCTGTCACCTCGACTGCTAATGATATGAGGCCGTTGGGATTCAGCACAGCGTTCCGTTTACCCTTATGAACCCACCTATTCCATACTCTGCTAACAGTCATTGGATCGCGACCAACGCGAGCAACAATGTCGTGTTACGATAAACCGCAACCGCGATAGGCTACAATCCGACCTTTATCAAAGTCGGAAACGTGATGGTACGCATCTCCCCCTTACACGAGGCATCACAACAACGTTTCCACAGGCAACGCCGGCCAACTGCTGTTTGTGTATGAGAAATCGGTTGGAAACTTTCCTCATGTCAGCAGGTTGTAGGTGTCGCCACCGGCGCCAACCTTGTGTGAATGCTCTGAAAAGCTATTCATTTGCATATCATAGCATCTTCTTCCTGTCGGTTTAATTACGAGTGCAGCACGTCATCTTCGTGGTGTATCAATTTTAATGGCCAGTAGTGTATGCAGTCACTGTACGAAATCGCTGGCAGCGGTGGCCATTGGAATGTACGCTCGCAAGAAGACGGGGCTCCGGACGGCCACGTGGTACTACCAACGGGGAAGACCGTCGTTGTCGGTGTATGACTGCATTCCATCGTACTGCATTTGTACCAGTAATTTGAGCAGCAGTTGGCACCGCAGTGACGTAACTAACTGTTACAAATTGGTTACCTGTGAGACAGTTCAGTGCCAGATGTGCTGTAGCGTGCACTCCACTGACCTAAACCATCGCCGTTTGTGACTTTAGCGGTGTCAAGCGAGAGCTCATTGGAGAGCAGGGTGGAGGTCAGCTGTGTTTTCTGTTGAAAGCTGGTTTTGCCTAGGTGCCAGTGACTGCCATGTGTCCGTTAGAGGAGGCCATTTGAGCACCTGCACCCAACCTGTCTGCATGCTTGACACCTGGAGCTACGGTCTCAAATGCGATTTCGTATGACAGAAGGAGCACTCTCGGGGTTATCCCCCGCACCCTGAGCGCAAAACTGTACGCCAGTCTGGAGAGTCGACCTGTTATGCTGCAATTCATGAACATCATTCCAGGGAATGTTTTCCAACAGGATATCGTTCTCTTACGTACTTCTGCTTGTAGCTGAACGTGCTCCGCGCCTTGGCCTGGTCAGCCGCCAAATTTATCTCCATTCGAGCAAGTACGCGATATCAACGGACTACAACTCTAGCGTCGTTAACAAACAGCAGTAACGGTCTCTGTATTGACTAACCAATAGCAACAGTCATTGTGGTCCAGCCCACAAACTGACAATCGGCACCTGTACAACACACTCCATGCACCTGCACTTGCTTACATTCAACATCCTGAGGGTTACATCGGTTATTACTGTACATATAACACGCACATTGACATGTGGTCTTGCAATGTCAATCACTTAAATATACTACCTAGAAAAATGTATTCTCGAAATTTCATTACTCTACCTTAATTACTTTTTGGTACTGCGAATTTTTTCCATTAGCGTATTTTCATTAGACTTTTCATTCCCTATTTACCCTCTTAGGAAGTCACTTTGCAAAACCACTGAAACTTTTTTTTTAATTTATAACCGCGAAGTCAGATACTAATTTTCGTTGATGTAGCTTTAAAATGCTTTAGTTTGCTTTAATAATGATTTACTTTCAAAAAGACTTTCACACACTGTTTTATCCCTTTAGAAGTTGAATTTCCAAAAAAGCTGGAACATGTATTTTTTTAAATTTCTGACCATGAAACTAAACATTAATTTTCGTAGTTGTAGCTTCAAAATTGTCTTAATAGTGACATATTTTCAAAAACCTTCCATCCCCTATCTCACCCTTTAGGGGTGAAGCTTGAGAATCCCTAATTCGGTCATGCCTACAGTATAAAACCAACACCATCTCAAATCCCAAGTTTCTACCCTTTGCCTCGGCGATGATGAATCAGTGAAACAGTCAAGCCCTATTTCACCCCCTTAGGGACTGAATTTCCAAAAACACTGAAATATGTTTTTTTTCTAATCGAAAATCCCTATACAAATTTTCATGGTTTTAGCTTAATAAAATTGCCTTCATAACTGAACATTTCCATAAAATTTTTCATCCCATGTTTCACTCCCGTAGTGGCTGACTTTCCAAAAACATTGAAACAGGTTTTTTTTTATTGATGAGAGAAATCAAATACCAGATTTCATAGACGAAGTTCTAAAATAGCTTTGGTATTTCTTTACTAAAGATTTATTTTCAGAAAGACTTTTATCCATTATTTCACCCCATTACTGGTTGAATTTCCTAAAAAGCTGAAAACCTTATTATTTTACGTCTGGCCGAGAAACCAAAAACCAATATCTGTAGTCCTAGCTTCAAAATTACCTTAATAGCGACATATTTTCAAAAAACCTTCCATCCCCTATTTCGAAAATCATTCCTTAAAAGATGTCTATATTATAACATCAACACCATTTCTAAATTTCAAGTTTCTGTCCTTGCCATCTGGGGCTGACGTACTCAGAGAAACAGTCAAGACATTTTCTTTTGTGTATAGCGAGTAGCTGAATTAATTTCTTGCAAAACAAATATCTTAGATGATTCAATGTTGGCTAATTTGTCTAACAGTCCTCGTTCATCAGGTACTAAGTTACTGCTAAGTACACGACAATATATGCAAGCAGTGAAGATACTCTAGTGATCTATAGAGAGATTTAAACCTTCTCATCATATTTTAGTAATGACATTTTCATTACCCATATGCAATTGCCAAAATGCCCTGATCTCTTTAAAAGCACAGATAATATATTTTTTACGTAATGTTCAATATGCGATTGTAAATTCCACTATTTGTACACAATTCATCACTTGTATTTTTGTTCTAGACACGCCGAATATTGATATGTCGAGTTTGTGAGCAGTGAAGCCCAAGTTGGAGATCAAAGGCAGTAAACATGTTGTCTATGTTACAATAAAGCATTTCTTGGAGTGAATACTATTTTAATGCATTCCGAAGAATATTTATCAAAAATTATTATGTCAGGTAGATTATAACATACGTTGCAGAGGTCTCATCCACTATCTTGGAATTCTTAAGAATGGTTCAAATGGCTCTGAGCACTATGGGACTTAACATCTGAGGTCATCAGCCCCTTAGAACTTAGAACTACTTAAACCTAACTAACCTAAGGACATCACACACATCCATGCCCGAGGCAGGATTCGAACCTGCGACCGTAGCGGTCGCGAGGTTCCATACTTAGCTCCTAGAACCGCTCGGCCAACCCGGCCGGCTTGGGATTCTTACGCCCTGTTTCAAGTACAGTTTCGTCTTATAGTTTTTCTGTGCAATTCAAACCAGTTTCAGATGAATTGTGAATGCTCAATCGTAATACAAGAAGCAAAACGCTTTTCCATGTTGACATGTTGTTTTCTCTATGGCTCAGGTCGTAGTTTTGTACTCTGGATAAAAGGTATTCACCTTGTTTCGGTCTAACATGGAGCTAGAAATTGGGAATCCTTAGCATTTCAAAAGAAAATTGAAAAGGTGCTAGGCGCCAAAACAGGTTGAGGAAACGTGGCGCAGAACGCAGGAAAACATTCCATGTACAAATAAGAAGAGCAGTGACAAACACTACACTTAACCACAGCAAATATGCAATTCACATGTAGCACAGCAGTAATCCAGCTGAACCACTTAACCTTGGTTTTCTTGTGCACAATGCCGAGACTAACTGAAAATGGATGAAAAAGTTTCCAAACGCCATCTCACGCTCAGTAGCTTTCTGGAAATCAAGCGTGACCAAATACCAGAGATAAATGTTCCGTAGCTGCAATCCAGACTGAGGACGGAGATCATTGGCCTTGCGCTCCATACGGCGTAGAATCTTGGGCAAGGCAGTAACTGAGCTGTACAGTAATCGCCAGAACGACTGTCTTCGAGAAACGGAGCAATTGTCAAGGTATGTGGCTGGGTAGCGCTGTCCGACATCGTTACGCACATGTCACAGTCGACATGGCAAGCTGCTATTACCAGAATTAATTACGAACTCTCAACGTGCAGTGTGGAAGTTCCTGCCCGACGGCCTCGTCTTTGTAAAAAAAAGTTAATAGCCGTGGTGTGTAATTTGTAGTAACATAGTGATCCACCGGCTAATGTTTAAGAATGATTAAACATCTCATCATTGTTTTCGTCTTAGGAAAGGGGATTTGGCATATGTCTGTTTAGTTGTCATATAGCTTCGATCCGTCATTTCCTTGGTCGAAATACTTCTGTCTTTCCTTTCCGTTTGCAGTTGACTGGGTAGTCTTTATTGACTAACATCAGCTCATCAAGTCCAGTCTCTAAGGTAACTAACGCTCCCGACATTTACAGCGCGTATTTAAAGCAAACCTAATATGCACCCTCATATGGCGTTACTAGCGCCAATCTTATGTGACTGGTGTGAAATCTGAACAGTCCTGGTCTTTCAGATGTTTAAACACGCCTACCAACTTTCGTTTATGTTGCACAACAGCTTCGTGTTGTTGCGATTTTTTTCCGTCGTTATATTTAAATATTTGGGCAGCAATTTTAGCGAGCAGAATGGAATGGAAATTGAGATTAAGACAAGGCTCGCAGTGGCAAATAGATCATATTTTCGCAGACGCGCCGTACTTTGCAGTACACAAGTGAACAAAAACTGTTAGTCTTAGTGAGAAAGGTATTAAGGAGTATGTTTGACCACAAGGTGAACACCCAGTCATATGAATTGAGGAACTGGCAGACTGTACACGCTGATATTGCCCGAATGACTGAGGAAAGAATGTTGATGTGGACTGGGCACCTCATTAGGATGGAAGAGAGAAGATTACTACATCTAGCTTTCCCAGAATTCGTTGCAGGCAGAAGGGGCCAAGGAAGGCCACGGACAAGATGGAACCGTGATATCAACAGGGCCACGGAGGCGATGCTCCTCAGAGAAGGAGAATGGCCTACGACGCCAGGAACATAAATGACTGATAGGGAACGTAGAGAACGCACATGGTCCCCCAGGCCACAATTAAGAAGAAGACGTAGCAAAGCGGCACATCAAAAATGCGTAACGTTATGGCTAAGTTTAATAAGACACAGCAGATACTGCGACTGCCTTTTCGGTTCTCGTCGTTACATTTGAACGTGAAGTTCCAGAAAGCAGAAGTAGATTTGAAAATCAAACAAAAATTCTCTCTAGGTATAACTGAAAATACAGGGCGAATCATCCAAAAGTTGCACTACAAACATTGCAGAAACGGAAAGTGCTACTGATGTACTGTTTTTACAGAACGCACTAATAGTCAGGGGCTCGAACTGTTACCTAATAAACAGGTTATAATAATACTTAGAAAGTGTATTTTTCTGTAAAAGTACCCTTTAAAATGGAACGATGCCTACTTATATTTGATCCGTCATACTCACGGAAATTAAGGAAAACGTAGAACGGAGGAGCCATCAATATAACTTCCTTTTCACACAACCTGTTTATTTAACGATATATCAACAGTGTCTTAGAGGTAATCGAAGCATTTAACGATAAAATTTTCTTTAACAAAATGAACAAATTTTCAACATTCTTTTGACCTTAAACCTTAACTTGAAAAAGTTTTCAATCTTTGCAAAAGAAATCTGAAGTGCTTTGTTGCGAAACAACAAACAAAATGAATATGATTACCAGAAGGCCAGTCCCGCAACCCTCCGGTTATCGTGTGAAACAGCGGTGTATACTATGGCGCTGGACACAGTCTATCTTATTAAATGCCCTTCTGCAACACGTGAAAATACATAAGCACCATTGATGACAAGAGTGATTCAATTACTAAAAACAGATCACAGCTTTTCATTTGAACTTTGTATGTCGAAAGGTTCGGGGTTAAGATGCGCACCTGTGCTTAAAGGTTAAACAGATTAGCAAACTATTTGAGAATGATAACGTTTTCTTCCAAGCAACCAACCTCTTAATTTCAACCGACAACCAAAGTGCGACTGGATCCCAACCCAGCGCATCTGACTATTTTGTTTTGACTAAAGCCCTGGTGACAGTTGGCTGTTAATATTTTCAAAGTTAAACTGATTGTCAGTTATTAAGACTGCTCTGAAGGAACGTCTTAAAACATTACTTGTGAACACTTATTACAATAGAACTCAATTGTCGGAACCACATCATCCAGCTAAAATGCACTAATAATGACTCAGTCTTTCAAATAGAGAAACAAACAGCATAGTACAGTAGGTTGTTCATATTATAACTAATGATTAAGAAATGCAATTACAGTCAAAGAATTGAACCAGTTAACAGGCAAACCTAACCACAAGGTCTCTCTTTTGTTTAATGGCAACCTGTACCTTAGTTCAATTGTTGCCGCTGTATTTATGACCAAGAGCTGATTAATTAGAACTTTAGTGATCGGGTACAAACCAGAAAGGAAAGGCAATATAAAGCCGGAACAAGATTTCGGACGACAACTAGTGTCTTAGTGCAATACTACTGCCTACATTTACGACTAAAGAGCTGACCGAGTAAAACCCTGAGGGTCGGGTAGAAACCAGAAAATAATGAGGGTGGTAGACAATGAAACAAATCACCACGAGGATTACAGAATGTTCCTCCCCTTTATAATCTATCCACAGAGTGTCGCAGCGGTTACTGAGTGGTGCCGATGATAGCCAGTTACAAGAGGGCAGCCAGACCATAAGCAGTCATCTGACACGACTGTTGCCAACCAACCAACGGGATGTCAGCCTGCTGCTTGTAGTCGACGCTGACCCCGCTTAAGTACTCCAGTATCTTCGCTTTGCGCAGGCCCTCCTTGCGCATTTCCCTGCCTTCGGTCGCTGGGACCTCATGACCACCTCCTGTTTAGCCGCTACTGGTAATCCCCAAACTTCGTTCTTCTCTCACAGACATTGTTTTTCCTTCATTGTGATTTCATTCCCCTGCCCCATATGGGCAGGGGAGGGCTGTCAGCGGCACAATCCGCCGTTCTTCAGCCGAGTGGAATGACAGCTTAAAATAAGACTAAAATGTTACATACATAAGGCGATAAAAGGGAACTTAAAACAGAATAACGTGAGAAAATGGAGGTAAAAAATATAGACTTACACGGAGACGTTCACGGAGGACAGTTAAAAAAAAAGTCACCAGAAAGTTAAAAAACAGAGTTGGCGTTTCTTCAAAACTCAGAGAAGCCACTGAATGGACATGCACACGTTAAAAGTTGGCCACAGTAGTAAAAACAGTCTGGAACAACACATTTAAAATCCACTTGATGAAAAAGAAAACTGCCAGGCTGGACCTGCTGAGGGAAAGGGCAGAGAGGATGGAAAAAGGGCAGCAGGGGGTGGGATGAAGAGAGGAGGGGCATCAGTGGGTACACAAAGAGGCGGGAGAAACGTGGGGTGGGAGATGAAGAGGGAGTGCAGAGACACTGAAAGGAGGCACAAGAGATGGAGGGGGATTAGGAGGGGGAAGCCGCTCAAGAGGAGGGAAGGGGAGGAGAGGGAGCTCTGAGGAGAAGGCAGGAAGGTGGGGTTAGAGTTGGTAGGAAGGGTAGATGTCAGGGCGAAGCTTATTATTCGGGAGGGATAGATGGTGGAAGTTGCGTTGGGAAAGGAGATGAAGGGTGTGGAGATGGAGAGAGGGTGGGGCACAACAGTAAAGGCGTGGCAACTGGTTGGGGGTGGAGAGGAATCTCACGGACTAGTGAACCATGTATATATGTACATATATCGGCAATCAAAGACCTACCAACGCACCCAACAGATAAGTACCTCATAGATATTGTGCATGGGGCCGCAAGAGGGATAGTCGATACTAGACCTGAGCCAGTGGCACCAGACAGAAAAGTTTACAAATTCAATAGCTCTACGGCTCAATATTGCAAACTAAAAGTAGGATAAATCAGAACTGAAGCGGTGTTTGTTGCAGGATTGTACTGCTAGTCGTATTTTGTTCCCACACCTACACGTGTTTGTGCCGTTTAATATGCGTAATTGCTAGGTATGATGTTGTTATGTTTGCTTACAGTGTACTTGTGTGTTTCTTAAATTCACTGCGACTTACTATTCAGTGTTTGAAAGTTCAAGCAACAGGTCTTGAGTGAGCGACATAATTTACCAAAGCAGAAAAAGCCGACATGCTCATGCTATATCGAGAGTGTAGGAAGAATGCAGTTTGTTCTTCTACGGTGTTCGCAGCAAGATATCCAAATGAGCGTCAACCGTCTCGCTAGTTATGTATCAACCTCTTCAACCAGTTATGTGAAAGTGGCAGTGTAACACCTAGACAAAGTAACAGAAGGAAACTAGTGACGATAGAAAATTAATGATCTCGCTGCTGTTGAAGTTGATCCGCAAGTTCGCTACAGCGCAATCGCTCGAGGAAGTGGTATGAATCAGGCAAGTGTCTTACGTATTTTCTGTTGACATAAGTTCTATTCCGATCACATCTCTCTCCATCAAGAGCTGCATCGGAACGATTATGAGAATAGTGATAACTTCTGTGCATTGGCGTTAAGACAGGATACACCAAATTTATCATTTATCTTGTTTAGTGATAAAGCCACATTTACCAATCATGGCCAGGAAATCCGCAGAAATATGCACTGTTGGTCTCTTGACAATCCTCGTTGGCTTCGTCAAGTGGAACGACAGCGGCCATGCAGTGTAAATGTATGGTGTGGTGCCGATAGGCCCCTGTTTCATAGACGGAACGCTGAATGTGCACAAGTATCGCAGCCTCTTCCACGAATGCTAGAGGATGTTCTTCAGCAATCTAACAGGATCCTGTGGTACCAACATAATGGCTGTCCAGCCCATGGCACATGACGTAGTGCATCATGGAGCATATCTTCACGATTTTTTCCAAATCGTTGGACTGGGCGCAGAGAACTTGTACCTTGGTCAGCCCGTTCCCTTTATTTGACCTCTGTAGACTTTTTCCTGCGAGGGTAGCTGAAATACGCTATCTACAACGACGTACCAACTGCAACTAATGACATGCAATGACATATTACTGTAGTCTGGTCACACATCACCCCATGCATGCTAGCATATTTTCAGCAGTCGTTCCATAAACCTGTATTTTGAACACAACCTATGATGGTCAATAATAGTATTATTCTAATAAAAACTGACAAAAGAAATTTGGTCAATAATTGAAAAAACACTCCAGCTTGCAGAATTTCTTTTGTCATAAGTAGATTCATTGTCTCATTACTGGTCAGATTCTACACAACTAGAGTACACACTTGTGTTGGTTTTTTGTGTGTTCTACCACAGATATCGTACAAGTGTGGGATCTTTTCAAAATATGATATCTCGTGAAAGACTCGCACTAAAATCCTACAACCAACACTACTGACATTCTAACACCCTACTTTTAGTTTGTTAATGTCAATAGGCATTGTTCCATTAAAAAAGGTGTTCACTTTCACAAAAATACACTTTCTAATTTTTATTACAGTCTGTTTATTGGTTAACAGTACTATCTCCTGATTACCAACCCATTCTGTGAAAACCGCACATCAAACGCACTTTCTACTTCCGCAATAATTGCGGTGCTAGTTTTACGTCTATTCTCCCTGTATATTGAGCAATACAAACTTGATTACAGTAGGAACTGCATTTAAGTTGGGATCTCCTGTACACCGATCACTATTAAATATGTATTGCTTTCCGTCTAATAAGAAGCGCAGTTGACAATGTGACTCTGATAAGATGCCTGAAAATTATTCACGTCTCTGGTAGAAACAACATGACAATAGTGTCACAAAGGCAGGCCATATTTAGCATACTTGAAATCAAGATGTGCAACTACAGCAAGCCTATAACTGGTCATGCTAATTCTTGCATGTATGGCTAATAATTACCAGAGACTCCTATTTAAGGACAGAGTTACTAATAAACACCTCCCTCCAGTATTTTGTGCACATGCTACAACAAATGCTGACAACTAGTGGAGTGCACCAGTAAACACGTCCTTTCACACTCACTTTTATCCAGATACTTCTGTCCTGCTCAGTCTGCCTGCTTGAAGTCTTTTTCATGCAAAAGGTGTTCCCAGAAAAGACGTACCCAAAATGAAAACTACAGTGGCTATGGATGGCTTTTTTAAGCCCAATAGCTTCCTTCTTTATTATGTTGGTATTTGCTGCTTTTTGCAGTACTAAAAAATATAAGTTAAGGATGGGTTCAGGCAGTACATAAAACATATGTTTGCCTTCTTAACACTACAACAATAATTTAATTGTGTATTTATCATTGTAGCTAAAACTTTACAAAATTTACAAAACAAACACTTCAGATCCCAACAACACACTATATATATAGTCAAGAGCATAGTTCCATTATTACTTTCTTGTATCATTACTTTATCAACTGCTAACAGTAATGTACTTAGTCTGTTTATTTAAAAGTAGTAGTTATCTGCTTCCAAATTTTTCAGTATAATGGTTATAAAGAATGGATGAAATAGAACACCCCTGTCTCACTGCTCGAGAGAGTGTGTACTAACTACCTTTGCTTCTTTTTGAACACATGCAAACTTCTATTCAGAACATGCACTAAATAAATTCTCTTTTCCATGAAAAGCTTACACCCAATAGCTGATTTATAATACAATCTGGCGTTGCTGCTTACGTTGTGTAGTGGATCTATTAGGGAGCATAAATGAATACTTAAGACTATTTTATGATCACTCTCGTTTCTAATAGATCCATGATCCGGTTTCAATAACGTGTGGATAAGCTACCTTAAAGGCGAGTTATGTGCAATGTATATACATGTTTTAGTCTGTTAACAAACCACTTTTTTACCTCGAAACGTAGTACCTAAATACACATATCAATCACACTAGACGTAATATGCGACCAACCCATAGTTCACATTCTGGTGTTTATTATTACATCTGAGAAATGTTTAGGAGTTGAATTAAAATTCAAGTTCAAAGGTCATGAGTCATACAATTTGCTGATGACATTACTATCCTCAGTAAAATGAAGAAGAATTACATGATCTCAAGAATGGAATGAACAGTGTAATGGGTACAGAATATGGATTGAAAGTAAACCGAACAAAGACGAAAGTAATTAGAAGTAGCATAAATGAGAACAGCGAGATACTAAAAATCAAGATTGATGGTCACAAAGTAGATGACATTAAAAGAATTCTGCTATATTGGCCGTAAAATAACCAATGACGGATGGAGCAAGGAGGACATCAAAAGCAGACTAGCAATGGCAAAAAGGGAATTCCTGGGCAAGAGAAGTCTACTTGTATCAAACATAGACCTTAATTTGAGGAAGAAATATCTGTGAATGTACATCTGGAGTACATCATTGTCTGGTAGTGAAACATGGGGCTGGCTGGTGTGGCCAAGCGGTTCTAGACGCCACAGTCGGGAAGCGCGCGACCTCTATGGTCGCAGGTTCGAATCCTGCCCCGACGGGCATGGATGTGTGTGATAGATTAGTTAGATTTCAGTAGTTCTGAGTTCTAGGGGACTGATGACCTCAGAAGTTAAGTCCCATAGTGCTCAGATCCATTTGAACCATTTTGAAACATGGACTGAGGAAAAACTGGAAAAGAAGAGAATCGAAGCATTTGATATGTGGTGCTACAGAAGTATGTTGAAAATTAGGTAGACTGATAAGGTAAGGAATTAGGAGGTTCTGCACATGATCGGAGAGGAAAGGAATATGTGGAAACCACTGATAAGGAGAAGGGATATTATGGTAGGACATCTGTTAACACATGAGGGAATGACTTCTATGGTTCTAGAGAGAGCTATAGAGGGCAAGGTCCGTAGAAGAAGATATAGATTGGAATAGTTCAAGCAAATAATTAAGGCTGTAGGTTGCAAGTGGTACTCTGAAATGAAGAGGATGGCACAGGTAAATTGTCGGGGCAGCGTCAAACGAGTCAGATGATTCATGATCCAAAAAAAAGTTGGGGGGGGGGGGGGCGAGAGCCAAGGATGCCGAAATCGTTCTGCAGTTTACAGTTCTTAGAATGAGTATACTGACTGTAACAGTGCCTGACTCTGATTAGTATTCTGAAGACAGATAAGATGTAACGGTTCATACTACAATTAAATGCAGATTACAATGTGTGTCAGTAGCAAAAAAATATTAGAATCCTTAAACAAGAGTTTATCAGTGGCATGTGTATATGAATAAATCTCAGAAGCTTCAATTCAGGTGTTAACTATTACGTCTAAATCCAGCATGGGCAAACTTCGATGATCTGCAGGACTCACTCACATGCTTAAGCTCGCAAGCCTCTTCATCACGTGACGTGACAGCAGCGCTCCTAGCACATGAATACCAAACTGAAGCGTCCATCTCGTTAATGTTTATGCAGTAACAAAAAAAATGTTCAAATGTGTGTGAAATCTTATAGGACTTAACTGCTTAGGTAATGAGTCCCTAAGCTTACACACTACTTAACCTAAATTATGCTGAGGACAAACACACACACCCATGCCGAAGGCAGGACTCGAACCACCGCCGGGACCTATGCAGTAACACACTGATATGAATTGCACACCTTTCCTGACACTCCATGCCAACAAATTGTGAATCAATACTAGCGTTTTTAGGGAATATTCTGTTTATGTTGACCCTATATTCAAATCTTTATATTTATGTACACCTGTCTCCATTATTTATTTACTTATGACACTTTCTTCCAACTGTCTTAAAAACTTCCATAGAAGAACTCTGCAGTACCGTTAGTAAAAGAAGAATGTTCGTGATACGTAAATAAATATAAACATCTGGAGATAGGATGCGAGACATTTCGAAATGTCATCATGGGAAAACAAACGCCTATAGAAGCAGCTGGTTCCAGATAATCCACTGTAAATTACCATTAATTTCAACAGTTGCAGTGTTCTAATACGTCCACAATGGAAAAAAATTATTTGCCAATGTTGATACGAAAAGAATAAATACACAAATACAGCAGTGAGACAGATAAGCAGGCCAAGTCAACAAGCATCTGTGAGTAACTTTGCGATTTTTGGTGACATGCAAGGCATTCAAGTGTCTGAAATTCAGTATGTTAGCAACCACAAATACTATTAGAAATCATTTTTTAAATAATGCTCCAAAAAAATACTTTTCATGACTGGTTGCATGGGGATGGATTTTTCTGTAAAACTAAATAACTTAAGCCATAATTTATTTGCTCATTTTAAAACGTTTAAAGGTCTAAATCGCAGTATACATTGGCTGTATCATAAATAAGCTAAATAGAAAAAATGTGAACTGTGAAACTGACAATACTGCCTCTCACATGCTCTACAGGCGTTGGTGAACATTTTGATCGATTTCTAGTATTGACGATACGACAAAATCAGCTCTCACACGGTCACTATATTGAAGTACTGATAGTAACATTGAACAGATAATGACCCCCCTAACTTCCTTGTGATATTTCTACCATTTTAGATGAGAGACTTAAATCGTTGGTCATTAGCACTGTACGAAACAGCCAAAACTGTTCAAACCCATGTTAGCAGAGCAGAAAATGCATCCCAGACAGAACAGAGTGCGAGCACCATGCTCTACCTCCCATGAATTTCTTCTGCAGACCGGATTGAAACTAGCTGCAGGCAGGATAGTCAGCTTAGAATGACCAAAGGGGCTCTGAACACTATGGGACTTCATGTCTGAGGTAATGAGTCCCCTAGAACTTAGAACCACATAAATCTAACTAATCTAAGGACATCACGCACATCCATACGTGAAGCAGGATTCGAACTGGCGATCGCAGTGGTCGCGCGGTTCCAGACCACAGCCCCTAGAAACTCTCGGCCACACCAGCCAGCTTACAATGACCAGAATGTCATACAACTGTTCAGTACTAAAATCCACTCCTGAGCAGCATTGGACAAGGAAGTTTAGGCACATGGGGTCCACATAGCAGCGTAACAGGAGGAAAACCTACATTCCATTAACACTGCATTTTGGGAGGCGCTAGAAGGAATACTTTTGGGGGGAAATAAGTATCTGAAAGCTAGGTGAAAAACTCAGAGCATGAGCTGTGGGTCTGGCCATTGATCCGAGCTATTCAGGAATGCTGTTTTAAAACTGAGTATGTCACTGTGAATAGATCACAGTAAAGTATGAAAGTGTAACTTGTTCATAGTAATTATTTTGGTAAAGGGCGCATTTTCCCTCGTTTATCTACATCAAAGCCTTTCAATTATCCAGGGTTGTAAATCTATAAAACAGCGAGAAAAATGCTCTGCCTTCCTCCCCATGTCAAGCCATCACTGTATAATTAGGACAAAATCCATGAGATTAGGAATTTATTAAACTTGTTTACAAAGTTATTGTCAGTCAGAACTCACAAGGTCTGCTACAATTGACTAGTGAAATTCCTACACTGGAAGAAACATCAATGTTTTGGAGAGTAAAGTCAGAAGACAAATGCAGTAGAGTAGTGTAAGCAAACACTTGCTCCAGGTTGTTGTAGAGATTTGCAGAGAGGAATGCCTCTGATTTAGGCAGAGTATAAAGGTCAAACTGGATGCAGAATTTCTACTCACTGCCACAGCTATCTTCCAGACTCAGACCATTTAGGAGTGGCAAGCATGAACTATTGACACAATCAGTGAGGTGAATGGAACGTGAAGCTAGTTAAATTGTATCAGGCTTTAAGTCCACAGTTTTAACATTCACAGCCATTTAGTTGGACCCATCATTTGGTTTGGCGAGACCAATGGTATTTGTACTCTCTTTCATAGGGTTCTTTCTTCAAAGCACTTACCATTTACACATTGTCTGTATCCACAATAAGTTTATATATTATGCTCTCACAGGTCCAGCCTCCAGTGCCATGGCTGTAATTCATAACTGCAAACTTTTGTTCATTTATTAAATGTTTATGTGTTTCATTCACTTGATTAATCATTGATGTCTTAAATTAAGTTGTTAACTGTGACTGCTAATTTTCTTTTTTAGGTAAATGTGTCTCCTCATTAAAATATTCCTATGAAGTGTGATACCATATTTTCATACTTAATTTGCCCCCCCCCCCCCAAGTAATTCTCATTCAATAAGTCGTTATCCATTGGTAGACATTGGTTCTCTTAAATCTTTATAAGCTCCGGGAAGTTTCCTTTCCCTGTAGGTCACTGGGAATCGGACTTGCAGCATCACACTATACACTATGCTGCAAAATTGCCAGTGACAGTTTCTCATCAAGAGTGAATAGCTTGCCATTATTTATTTCAAGTGACAGACAGTAAAGTCTGCAAAGTTTTTGTTCAGTCGTACACAATTGCTTTGGCCATGGCATAAGGTTTAGGCATTAAGAGGAAGATTAAAAACGTGATGGCCTGTCTGCTCTTCTACTGAAATAGTTGTTTTGTACTTCACATATGTTTCATTCTGCTTCCCAAAACACAGCAGAAAAGAAGCAGTGTTATGTGATTATCCAATATTTTCATTTTATCGTTCAATGGAGAGTGACAACTTTGTCTTAACTTCATAGCTATTCCTTTAGAAAATGTGATTCAGACTTTTAATCACAGACTCTAAGATGTCCTTGTCAGAAACACATGTAGCTCTGTATATCGATTTATTAAAAATGACTCTCTTCTAAAATGTGTGGTGAAATCCCTGCATTCTGGTTTGTAGTATGTGGTGTGGTTGACTTTCGTTCAACAAAAACGTCTAGCAACTCGGAACTTAACTTCTCTCTCTATCTGGACAGTGAACTACATGTGCAGGCACATGTGATCAAGAACCTTTGATACTATGTAACCTGATCATAAACAAGCCTTCATTATGTTGTTAAAGTAGAAATTGACAAAATGAATTCAAATTTTATACAGTACTTTTCACACTGCTCCATAAAAAATTTGATGGAAATTGCATGGCTATTATGTGGGTTGTATCGAAAAATTAATTGACATACAATATGCAGTGGTCATCACAGAATGAGAGTAGTATGTATATGAGGGTTCTGGCGTAAAGAATACACCCTTTTAGTTCTCTTGTTTCCCCCTACTAAAAAATTCATCTATATCTGTGAACTAAATTTTTATTTCTAAAAAAAATAAAAATATAACAAAGTTTTTCTTCAAAAATTAATTTTCTAAGATTCTGTTGGTCTATATCCACAGACTATATTTTCATTTATTTAAAAGAATAAATATATAATAATTTATTTCTTTATAAATAATCTCTCCAAGATTGTGTATATCTATACCCACAAACGAAATCCTAACTTTCTTTAAGAACAAAAATCTATTTAATTTTTCTCTTAATAAGTGAGTTCTGTCTATGTCATCAATTAAAATTTTAGTTTTAAAAACAAAGGTACACTTCAACCATACCGATTTTAATTTTTTTTTCATCTCAATTTGTTGCGATATAGAATAAAGCAAAACAAAATGTACTCCAAAGCTGATCTATCTCAAAACTTAGAAAATTATTGTAAACAAAAAGGTTATTCAAATTCAGCTAGAGAAGATATGAAAGAAACAAAGGAGAGAGAGCTAACATATAAAAATAATATAGAACTTTGTTAGTTTGTAAAACAAAAACATTACAATTATTCCAAACTAAATAAAGGAAAATTACCCAATCTTACTATAAATCCTGTTGACAGTATTAATAATAACAAATTGTTATAAAATAATCTTTAAAACAACTTCATGAAATCTACAACAAAAAATTAAAAAAATCATTTTAAACTTATTTGAAAACCATTAAACAGTGTTATCTTAAGTTGTGATGACAAATTTAATAACAGCATTAACGAAAAATCTGTTAAAGATCTTCAATAAATTTGTAAAACGAAAAAATAAAAATTATTTATAACAATGTAATTTTACATAATTATATTTAGACCATTTAAATGGTCTAAATAACCTGTAATAAATACAGGTGATTTTTTATTCAGTTTAACGGTATTTCCAAAGTACATTTAAAAATTTCTAATATCATAAAAACATCTTATTCAATATTTTTCCATATAGCTTCTTTTGTGCATTTGTAGTAACTTTTAGTGACATGCATTATATTTTCATCAATAATTATAAAAACGTTTTAATTGTTATATATAAGGTTGTTATTTTTAGACCGAAAAACTATTTAATTTACCTATAACAGAATTTATTAGATTTTTAATGTTTTATTCTGTTATTCTTTTATTTATAATGGAAAGTTAAATATTAGTGTTATGTCAAAATGGTTTTATTAATTGTATAAAAAGGAAACATAAAGAATGTGGAGAAAATAATTGAGAACTTATTAAAGATCTTATCAACTAATTATTAAAAATTGAAAAAATGCTTGTGAAAATTGTAAAAAGGAAATTAAAAATTCTTGTAAATATATCATAAATGTAACAATAACGAACCGAAGAAACAGAAAACGCATTTGATTATAAAAAATCAAGAAAAATGGTTTTATCGAAAGTGGAATGTTCCTGTGAAAAATTTGTTTGTTTAGTATAGATGAAAAGATCAAAAATTAGTCTACCATAAAGATTTATTTAAACTGATTAATTTTTATTTCATTATTTGCTTCTGTTAATCTTTTGTACAATTGCTGAATTGATATAGTAAATCATTTTTATTATTTATTATAGTATTTGAGTTTAAGTTATAGTGGGCATTGGTAATGTGTTAATTCCATCCTGTAAAATAAAAAAGTTTATTACTGTTAGAACTTAAAACAGTTCTATTACCTACACCACTATACAATTCATGTTTCAATGCTGTATTAAACTCTTTTTTCTGTGTTCTTTTTCTCTGTTATTTAAAATGTTTTTATAATCATAAAAAGTAAATTTATTTTTAACATAAAAAATTTTTATTTTTTATAATTTTCATCTTTTACTTTATAAGTGTAGACTTGTGCTCTTACACTAATGTGATTTGACATAGATTTTCCACAATTTTCGTCTTTCACTTTTTCTAAAACATTCTTGTTCACTTGTGGAATTTCACAAGCAGTATCTTTTTAAAAATTGCTTGTGTCAAATCTATTTGTCAACAATTACAAATCTTCGCAAATATCTTCAGTTATTATATCAAAAGCAAAGAATCGGAATCCACGTAAAATACGACAATACTATTATGATTTCATAATGAAATTCAAGCATCTTAATTTTTGAGATATCTAGCTTACTCATCACCCATGTAACTTCGTTAATTAATTTTACTATTGTTACTTTCATGCCAACTGCAACTACATTTTGTAAATACAGTACTTATATCAAAATCAAAGAATCGGGATCCATCTAAGATACAACAATACAACTATGATTTCATAATGAAATTCACACGTTTTAATTTTTGAGATATCTACGTTACTCATCACCCACTTAACTTGGTTTATTGATTTTACTATTGTTTTTTTCATAAGAACTGCAACTACATTTTCTGAAATTCAGTAGTATGTTCGTAATTTGATTTTGAAAAATATTTTTCATTTTGAACTAGTTATGTTATTATTTTAATTTGTTGTCTGTTTTCCTAAATTTTTCATCGTTTTTCGAAACACTGGATATCTCATCAATTTATAGAAAACTTTTTCAAATGCTTTAGCATGCTTTTTTGGTCATTTCTGTATTAAAATAAAATATTTTTATACCGATCTCGTTGTTCAGATCATAAAATTCTATGAATATTCGTTAATTTTAAACTAGCATTTAAATATTTTTAAGATTTCTATGATGTGAAACATAATTTTCTTCATTATTTATTTTTGTTAATATTTTGTTTTCTCCAACTTGTGCTAATGGTAAATCTGTGTGTAAACTGTGTAATTTTTTGGACATTGTAAATCGTCTTCTAAAATATAAACATATTTATTACTATATAGCATTTTAAGTATTTTTCATGACTGAAATATTTTGGATCTAACAAATAGAAATTTTTAAATGTTAAAGGTTGAGACATTGCCCAAAAATATTTATTATTTGCATCTAAGGATGTAACTTACTTTGATTGTTTTTCTTGTTCAAAATATATCGTAAATGTATTATGAGAGTGCAAATTTTTAATGCTTTGAGAAGTTTCACATTGAATTCGTTATCTAAGAACTAAATTCAATCATAGGCGTTTAATAACTCGAATACAATTTTTGTCATTTTTAACACAGAATCCCAAGATAAACCAGGTGCTGTAGAATACTAAAATGGAACAAGTTTGTAGAATTTAAAACTGTAAAACTAGTATTTAAAAAATATCTGCTAGTGTTAAAACATCAGATATATACTGCATTCTAGTATATTCATCCAAGTCTATAATATTCATTTTTTCAAAACTAAGTTTCTGTGATTATTATCAATACCAGAAACGTTTGATTTATTAAGTAGAGAATAAAAATATTCTTTACTAGGTAATTTTGTTTCTACTAATTCTCTTGACAGTTCATATATTGATAAGCACAGACACCTTTTTTAACTATTAAATCTAATTGATTGTCTTTAAAAATTTTGCAGTTCTCTAAAGATTTCTGTAACATTAGAAGATAATTTAAAACTACTTGAACCCATAAATTCAGATGTATCCAAGAATCTTAATGTTAATCGACGATAAAACTACTTATAAAAGAAGTATATTTTTGGACATTCTTACAAATTGCAAGAACATCATAATTACCAATACCCAATTCGTCTAACAACAAATGAATTTCTTAATTTATTAAATTATGAATATTAGGTAGAATAAAATTATGATTTTTGGAAATTATGATTACTGTCTTTGAGAGCACTTCCTCGACATTTTCCTGTTAAATGACAACGATCCATTTTCTCCGTTAGTAAATTCCTTTTCACAATTGAATTCAGTTTTTGAATTTTTAAAATTTATTTTTGTTTGTATGTCATTATCATTGTAATGTTTCGGTCATTATTTTAGCAGTTTCTTTATAGTCTTGTTTTAAATATGCAATTATTTTTTTGCTGCATGTTTAGCACTATATGTTAGAGGATTTTTATACTCAACATTAGAATATTTAATACAAAAACAAAATGAAAATTTAATATGTTCTTGATATTTATTAATATGAATTTTTTCACGTTTTGGTTGACAATCATTACATCTTTTAAATACATTTTAAATTTCAGTAAATTGCAAATAGGTACCTGTAATGAATAAGCATAATTTATAAATTTAAAATTTCACCTGTGTAGGCATACCTATTTTTATATTTTTTATAATTGGTTTGGTGATTGCCTAGTTTTTGTTGTATATGCAAATACCTTAAACATCTATCAGAAAGAAAAGTTTCTGCATCTTATTTCGTTTGTTTGTGAACTAATTAATGTAAATAGATTTTGTATCCTATAATACTGAGAATAATTTTCCTACTGAATTAAAGGAAGATTAACAAGTTTTTTGTAAATATTTTTCGTATAGAAAAGATGAAATACAATAAATTTTTCATCATAAAAATAAACATTAATTGAAATATTTGACTTCATTTCCCATTTCTTAGTATCTGTTAACTGAGGAGGATAATTATTTTTCTTTCTTTCAACAATTTTACCAAATTCTAATCCAATATTTTCATACTTACTGAGGTTTTCTCCATCACAATCTACTTGATATAAAACTGACTTTAAAGTGTAAAGAAAATCTTTTTTGGCCGTTTTTACATTATTTACAGCTTTGTATCTTTGATTCGCTTTTCTAAATCGATAAAAAGTCAACCATAAATTGGTTTGTGTCTCTTAACAATTAATTCTAAACTATTTCTATAAAACAAAAACAACCGAATTTTTTCCTTTGAAGATACTTTATTTATAGATTTTCGATAATAACTTTCTAAATTTGTTGTTCTTAAAAATTTCATTATTAGTTTTAAAATCAAGCTCTTGTACTGCATCTTGTCGTTTAAAATTACCATAAAATTACACGTTTCCTTTAATTGCTCTTCTCTCTTTCAAAATATTCTTAAATTTTGACATTTCATCTTTAATTTGATCAAATATTCTTGTGATCCAAAAATATAATCAACAGTTTCATAAGTTATTATTCTAGATTTAAAATCAGAATCTTCACTGTTAATTCATTTAGCTGATATAAAAGAATCGTTACATAGAACATAGTAGCCTGAAATATTTTTCACATAGTTTTCTAAGTTAGGGATTCTGAAATATTAATACCAATGCAGATTAATATAAAAGGACTATATGAAGGTCAAGTATTTTATTTAAGAGATCTAAACAAAATTAAGTACAATTAGATAGAAAAATTTGACGAAATATTTGATAGAACTATACATTTGCTATAACTCACTATGTGAAAACAAGAACAAATAAATAGTACATTGCGACATGTTGCTCCTCACACAATTCATGAATATTTAAGACTTACTTTGATTGTTTTAAGAAATTATGATAATATTTCTCATTTATACATTATCCAAAAGCAATATAAACTTATTCAGAAACACAAATATTATTAAAATTAGATACCAAGACTGTGAAATGTTTTTTAGAAATAGTCTTTTACCAAATTCATAAATTTTCTTCCAAAGAATAAAAGGATAGTTGAATATTGTTGTCAAATTTAAATCAATATTGTGTGTTGTTATTGGCATTCATTCCTACTTTTATATACTTATAATACACTAAAACTATCAAAAAATCTGATCCCATTTATTCACACTTAAAATATTCAAATAATTCTGCCATTAAGTCAGTGTCATTAACCTTTATTTTAACATCAAAATAGACTCTTTCTTCTTTAATAAAACAATAAGCATAATGATTATTGTATTCAATATCAAAAAAGTTCAAATTTTCAGTTACTAGCTCCTCTTATATACGTTTTTATTAACATTTTGAAAAATTTGATGCCCATTATTTACCCAACTATTGTATTGATGATCAAAACCTAACCATATAATGTATACATTATTACCATTGATATTTAAATTTTGTCAACAAGATTTCCATCTGCAAAATTCGTTTTCAGTAGCTCTTGAGCATAAAGAATTCCTTGTATTTCTTCACCATTTAAATCTTTCAATTTATGTGTCACTGAATTACAATGAATAACATCTTCAACTTCAAACATTTCTACTGACCAGTTTTCTATATATCCCTTTCCGAAAATTTCTGTAGATTAACTTATTCTTACTATATCACCAGTTATATATATAGCATTAGTATCTAACAAATTAGCTACATAAACAATTTTCAGTAATTTTTTCGATTCCTGTGTTTACATCTCAGGTTTCTTTTTATTGTCGAATGTTTTGTATTATTACATTCATTATCTAGTTTCGAAATTAATTCTACCCATCTGCATTTTCCTTGTTAATCACATTTTTTCAACATTTTCCCTTTTAATGTTGTATCAAATCATTCGACATCAGATGCTTTTAATTCTCTATAAGTGGAAAAATAATTAATATTAATTTCTAATAGTTCTTGAAATTTTTTATTGTAGAATTCTTTACTGTTATGTGTTTTTAACTTTTTGGGTTTTCTCAACTGTCATATTTTTTCATAGAAATCAACTGTATTTTTACCTGCTTTATCACTAACTGGAATAGCCTAAGCAAATAATCAAAGTACATCAATAACAGTTTAAAAATATTCATATTCCAGACTGAAATTTTCACTCCGCAGCAGTGAGTGCGTTTATATGAAACTTCCTCGCTTTTAATTCTGAGTGTGGGTCAAAACTCCAACTCAATGCCTTTGTCTCTCTTGGGCAAGTGCTCTATCAGTTGAGCTATGCAAGCACTACTCATGACCTGTACTCACTGCCTTAATTCTGCCAGTTTGAGTTTGATATTTATACTCTTTCTTTATCTATAAACTTCCTTTTAATAGGATTCATTCAACAAAATCAGCTTGCCATAATTTCTCTGTTCCAAAAGAAATAACATTTGCTTTAAAAAAATTCTCATTGCTTAGGCCTTTGTAATTCAATAATAATTTTTTCATGACTGCTTAATCTATCACCTACGTTTTTTAAATAAATATATTACTTTTTGTTTTACAGATGGAACAAATTCCTTCAGATCTTTAGTTTCCAGTTTTAGCTGTTACTCTATGAGACTTATGTGTTTCAGGAAATCTTTTACACAGTAGCTTTCATTATAATTCTCCAGTTATATAGAAACAAACATAATTAACTTCCGATTCATAACATGTAACATAATTAACTTTGTATCAACTGGAACAGCTCTAATAGAATCTTTTAATGTTATGGTTAGAATACCCTCAATATTTATTATTATTCACTGATTAGTAGAAGTTATTTCATAGACGTTATCATAAACACTTATTGTAATATCATAATCAGTAAATAATAATTCTTATCTATATGTTGACCAATAACAACAATTTTTTTAAAAGTAATCCTTTAGTCAAAATGCATATTTCTTTGTACGCCTCCAATCATAAAAGTAAGTTCAGTAATTTGTTTATCATATACTTTAAGATTACTTAACTTGTTTAAATATGGTGTTAAATCTGTTTATGAGAAATAATGCAAAAAAGCTTTCTCAATTTCGTTTCTTGTATAGTAATTTGATAGATTAACTTATGGGGTTGATTAATCTTCTCATTAAAATCAGTTTTCTTGACATAGTTACTCAATTGTGTTAAAACATATATTCATTCATGTTTTGTAACACATTGTCTTCTTAAGTATTTTGTACTAACTTATCATCATTTGCTGCATCGTTTATATCTAATATTGCTCTATTTTTAAAAATCAACACCCCCTTTACTTGCTTTAAGGGGAGTATGTATGCCTTGTACCTACAGTGTTAAATTTTCAATACTGATGACCCATTATCTCAGGACCTTTGAGCGATAAAGAACTGAAATGTTTAGGAAGTATAGTTTTACTTCTTTTCTGATTACTGAACTAGGATCAGATCATACAGACAAATAATTAGTTACGGTTTTTCAAAAATTATGCTCAATTTTTTAAAAAGGTCCTCTATTCCTTCTCTAAGTAAAAACCTTTACAAGCAGTGATGGTTTGGTGGTTCAGCAGGTGCAGTATACTAAGATGTAACATAGTATAAAATAAGACATATGTATCTGTAATAGTTCCTTAGATAGTGGGTCCAATATTATTAAAATGTCATTTCTGGGAAATTAAGGTGAAACATTTTATTTGATTTTAACTCACATATGGAGCCATACCAGTTCCTATAATCAGCCAAGCCTATCATCAGCATTATCTGGATCATGTACTTGATCATCCTGCTAACCTAGCTGCTTCCTTCTTTTCCTGCCTCTTACTTCTTTAGTCATTTCCTATGCTGCATGCTGCACCCTCATGATCCTGAGTCGATCCTTTTACTGGAAGGCTTGCAATGTGTTGGCTTGTGGAGTGATATCAAGCTGCTGTAGTACCCTAATTCTTCCCTTATTACCATCATTAAACGATGTCACAGCATCAAAAATACCCAAGCATAGAGTTTTCATGCCTACAAAGATACTTTTTGGTATGCAGGGCCAAATGACATTATTGAGAGTCCCATTTGGGTTTTGCATTCGACCATAGAGACATTTGGAAAAATCTGGATGAGCTAACTTTCTTATATTGGCTTAATTACCTTCATCACTGCAGATAGTATGCAGTTATTGTGCCTAAATTGTTTCTCTGTACCCAGTGTCTGAGTTTTGCAGTACTTAGTCCATGAACCAGCACCAGGTCGGCAAAGACCATGTATAGATGTATTATCAGTGGATGATTTGTGGACAAATATAGCCCACACTGCCCTTTTGATTCCTTGTAGGTCATATGTGTTGTTCCCTACTGCCATTCCATAATCTTGCTGGAGTTCATCAATGTTTTTCTTTGTAAGTCGTCTTTTACCATTTAGAATCATTTTAACATTCTTTCATCTACATTAACATTCAATGATTGTCCTTTTTTCTGTTTTAAACATCTTCTTCATATATATGCAATAAATCTTGTATTTATAACACATTTAATCTATAATGTCCGCCCCAGTAGCTGAGTGGTCACTGTGACAGAATGTCAATTCTAAGGGCCCAGGTTCGATTCCTGTCTGGGTCGTAGATTTTCTCCACTCTGAATCTGGGTGTTGTGTTGTCCTACTCATCATCATTTGATACCTATTGACACGCAAGTGGCTGAAGTGACACCAAATAGAAAGACTTGCACCCAGCAAATGGTCTGACTGGAAGCCCCAGGTAGACAAAATTTTTTTAATCTATAATCTCTTTCATCAGTATCATAGTGCCTAATTGTTGGAATATCGTCAAATTCTTCTAAATAATGTTCATTACAAGTAACCATTGGTTGTAAATTTCTATATTTACTTAAATAACTTTTAAAAGGTTATCAACTAAACCTTTGATTCCTTGTTTAATTTGTTTTGTTGCATAAATAGCCTGTTGATCTTTCTAAATTTTTTATAATCTATTCTTGGTTGATTTCTTCCAGTTTTTAAACTCTTCTTTTAATTGTTCTTTGACTTTTCCATTTCACCTAGTATTTTTAAAATTTTCTGGGTCTTGTTTTGCGAATGTATTTACCATTATTAATTTTTATAGTCGCATCTATTGTAATAAAACCAAATTCATTCCAATATTTATTTATTTAATAAAATTAAAGGCATATAGCCACATGCAGTTACTTGCTTAACATTTACATTTTACATTTTTTGCAAATTCATTTATAGATTTCACTGTTTTGCTGCACAATCTTATGTCATAGAGTACACTGACTTCGTTACACAGTTCGCACACACATGCTGTCGTTGGCTCGTCATAATTTTTGTTTTTGTAAATTAGGTGATGAAAGCAGTGAATAGATAATCTAGTTACATGTCGCAGTTCGACCTTTGGTGCTGTCCATGAGCTGTTCGTTGCTCCTTTGGTGCCATAGAACTCTAGCCATACTTTTTCTCGTTTATCCCCAATGATCTTCAGTTGATTTCTGGAAGCCTTGGTGTGTGATATCGTATATCAAAGTTTAATGTCCTCAGTTACAAATATCTCTCTTGTTAGCACGTACATTAGTCTACATCTTGTTGTCTTTGGGAGACCCAGTGCTCTTTCTAGTAGATTTTACCTTTCCTAGTGTTTCTAGATTTCTTTCTGTTAGGTGGTCCTATATAATTTCCATTCCGTAAGACAAAGATTAGTAGTGTTTTTGCATCGAATAATTTTATGGCCATTACTAGAATGAGTAGGCTGATGTTTTTGTGTCCTGTTTTGCTATTATTGCTTGTGCAGCATGTTCTGTTGTTTGTTTTGTGAAGCGTTTGGCTTTTGGTTGCAATGTCACTCCTGGGTATTTAAAATCTGATGAGATTTTTATTTTTTGTCTTCTGATGTTAATTTCCACATTCTTGGGTGTTTTGCCGCCTTTTCTGAAAATCACCATTATGGTCTTTTTATGTCTAGTGTACAATAGATTAGATCTACTTTCATTCTAATTGATCCCTAGTGAGCAGGGCTTCCAGGATGTAGAACATGTCAGAAGAAACAATAGTACATAAAAAATATTTTCAACTAAAACAAATAAGCTAATGTAAATCCACAGGTCCCAAGTGTAGTGATCATTATTTTTTTAATAAACACTGTATGAGAGAATCATTTTACAGCATTCATTTAAAATTTAAATTTTTTTATTTAGACAGCAATAAACATATAATATCACTGCTACATATAATTAGAACTTCTACTCATTTAGTTAGACTGTACTTTATATACACAAAATGAATTGGTTCTAACTTTCTAATGGAGAAGATAGAGTTGGCCACCAATAAATCCCTTTGGCTTCTCTTAAACTGAATTTCACTGGTCATTAAGCTTTTTATGGCTGCTGGCTAGTTATTGTAAGTTATTGAAAATATGTTCCTCAATATTGCACACCTTTTTGTATAAGAGTATGTGACTTTAAATCCTTGTGAAGTTTATTCTTATTTCTAGTGCTGATTGCATGAACTGAGCTGTTGGTTTGAAAACGAAATATATTTTCAATGACTAATTTCGTTAAGGAATAAATATATTGGGAAGCAGTAGTTAGTATCTCTAGCTTCCTAACTAGCCCTCTGCAGGATGTTCTTGAGTTCACACAACATATAATTCTTATTAGACGTTTTTATGCCCAGAAAACTTAAGCTTGGCTTGATGAATTACCCTAAAAATAATCCCATTTAACATTATGGAGTGAAAGTAGACATAGTATGCCAGCTTTTTGATTTTTGTATGCCCTATGTCTGACAGAATTCTCATTGCAAATACAGATTTGTTTAGACACTTTAGCAGTTCTGTTGTATGCACGTTTCAGTTGAATTTATTATCAATCTGTAATCCAAAAAAATTTAACATTGTCCACTTTTTCAATCCCCTTATCTTCATATACTAGGCAAATAGCTGTGGGAAATCCCTTACAAGTTCTGAACTGATTGCAGTGTGTTTTTTCATAGTTTAATGACAAAGAATTAGCTAGGAAACAGTGATTAATGTCCACAAATATTTTATTAGCTGATCTTTCTAAGACTACACTTGATTTGCTATTTATTCCAATGTTTGTGTCATTGACAAAGAAAACAAACTTGGCATCTGGTAATGTTACTGATGAAAAGGTCATTGATATACACAAGAGAAAGTAAGGGCCCTAAGATGGAACCTTGTGGGACCCTATGTGTAATTAGTTCTTCTCAGACAGATGGTGCCTGATAGCTTAATACATGTCTCTTTTCTAATAACACACTTCGTTTCATGACAGGAATGTAAGACTGGAACCATTTTGCAGCATTTCCCATTACACCATAATATTCTAATTTACTTAAAAGAATATTGTGATTTACACAGTCAAATGCCTCTGACAAATCACAAACTATACCAGTTGCCTTCAATTTTTTGTCTAATGAATTAAGTACATTTTCAGTGTAACTGTAACAGCCTCCTCAATATTAGAACTCTTTAGAAATCCGAACTGCAACTTTGACAGTACATTATTTGTGATAACATGTTTATAAAGCCGACTTTACATAACCTCTTCTAAAATTTTTGAGAATGCTGGCCGCAAAGTGAAACTGAACGGCAATTTGACACTATTTCTTTATCTCTCTTCTTAAACAGTGGCTAAACTTCAGCATATTTCAACCATTCAGGAAATATTTCACTGATAAACAACTGGTTACATAGATAGCTTAATATGTTACTTAACTCAGAATGAGAGTCTTTAATTAATGTTTCTGATATTTCATCATACCCACTAAATGTTTTTGATTTTAACGATTTTATGACGGACATTACTTCTACTGGGGCAATGAGGGTCAAATTCATGCATTATTGAAGTCACTTGAAGTGTCTGGTCTGAATTATCCCGTGGCAGCATCTACAGAACCTGACAACCCCATCTTTCCAGTAACAGTTATATAATGTTTGTTAAAAGTACTGCAACACTATACACATCTGTCACCAGTGTATCATTTATTCTTAATCCTATATTCCCCTCTTCATGTCTGGTTCTACCAGTCTCCTCTTCACTACATCCCATACTGTCTTTATTTTGTTATCTGACAAAATTATCTTTTCCTTGTAGTATACTTGCTTTGATGTCCATATTGTGGTCTTTAGTATTTCACAGTATTTCTTGTGTGCTATAACATCAACAAGAGAACTATTTCGGTTTAACAGAAACAGTTTTCCTTTTGTTTTACCTCTATTCCTTGAGTAACACATGGCTTCTTTGTATACGTTTTCTAAGCTTGGTTAGTTTTGGGGGAAAACAGTGTTCAAATAAGGTAAGAACTTTATTAGCAAATGTTCTATTTTTTCATTCATGCCATGAGCACTGTAAACATCACTCCAGTGAATCTTTTTGGCTTATTGATTACCTTCTTGAGTTGAGATATAACAGATTTTATATCCTGTTCAGTATTAACAGAATAAACTGCATGTCGTGGTCTGAGAGACCACTGACTATTGGTTTTGTAATACAATTTTGTTCATTGGGCTTTTCTATAGCTATATTATCAGTGGCTGTTTGTGAGCAATAGGCTACCCTAGATGGGTTACTTTACAATGGGAATTAAGCTGAATGATAGTGATAGTTATTGTAAGAGTCTTTAAGGAAATCTACTACATTGAAGTCACCAGCAAACACTATTTCTTTGTTTTTGGTTGTTAAATGGGCCAGTGCAGCTTCAATGTGGTTTACGAAGAGATTAAAGTTACCTGCAGGTACTCGATATACACTTAATATTATGAAGGATTTTTTAAGAAATTCTTCTTCTCTTGCACGTGTTTCCATATGCCATTCTAGGCTAAATTTATGAATGTCTATGTTCTTAAATTTATGGCAGTTCCTGATGAATGTGGTAACTCCTCCTTTTTCCATTTCTGCTCTACAAAAGTGAGAAGGTAACCTAAATCTTGCAATGCTTAAAAAGTTCTAAACCAGTGATCTTACGATGTTCAGAGAGGCATATTATGTCAGCTGGATCTGAGGACCCAAATTCGTCTATTCAGATAATTAATTCATTATTTTTATTTCTCAGACCTCAAATATTTTTATGTATGTGTTCACTGCGCCATTTATCTATTTTCTCAACTCTTTTCTACAGCATCTGTATATCTGTTGATCCTACAGCTATGTCACCAGTGTATGCATATATGTATACATCTTCTCCATTTTCCCCAATTCGCAGTAGTTCTTGAGTGACAATAATGTACAGCAGAGGGTCATTGAGTCACACTGTATGACTCAGTTCGATTGCAAATGAGGTTCGAAAAAGGGAGGCTGTCTGATATTGTGATTTAGTTGTATTCGAGGACTGAGTTGATTATTCTTGTCCTATGTTGTCTTCTCCCATAGTTTTTTCCAGTTTTTGGACTGTGAGAGCTCTTTCCAGTAGGGCAAAGGCTTTGGTAAAGTCTTTGTACACTGTGTAGAACATTTGTTTTCTTGAATAAGCCTTACTGCTGTAAGTGTTGATCTTACATATCTGTAGCCCATTTATGGTTCTGGGAGGTGACTGTTCACATAGGCTTTTATTTTTTGTGTAAATATCTTTGAAAACGTCTTGAACTGAGTATTTTCTATGGCTATGCCTCTGTTTATGTTTGTGTCTGATGGGTCTCCTCTGACTTTGTAGAGAACTTTTATTATTGAGTGTCTCCATTTGAGTCGGAATTCCTTCAAGCTCCAAGTATTTGTTGAATAGTTTGATCCATATGTTCTGGAAAGCCTCTTTTGCACCATGTATAAGTTCATTGTATATATTATTGTGTCCTTGTGCTTTCGTGTTCTTCAGTGTTTTTATTAATTCTTTTACATCTTCTTCATTAAGAGGTTCCCATACATTGTCTTTCTCCGTTGTTTGAAGTTGTTTATCTTCCTTTGGAGTGCTTGGATGCATCGTTTGTTCAGTATCTTCTGGAAGTGTTCTTCCTTCAAATGGTTCAAATGGCTCTGAGCTCTATGGGACCGACTGAGGTCATCAGTCCCTTAGAACTTAGAACTAATTAAACCCAACTAACCTAAGGACATCACACACATCCATGCCTGAGGCAGGATTCGAACCTGTGACCGTAGCGATTCCAGACTGTAACACCTAGAACCGCTCAGCCACCCTGGCTGGTTGGTCTTCCTTCATGTATATGTTTGGTGTATGACTCTGTCTTGTTGATCTTACTGATATGTATGGGTCTTCTGCTGCTTCATCCAATTCTCTTTTTGCCTCTATTTTTATGTATTCTTTTTTGTTCTCTTCTATTAGTTTTTTGAAGATATTCCTCTCTTCTGCGAATATTTTGCATTTTTCCTCGCCCTGCTGATCTCTTAATCTGCGGAGCGTTCTTAGGACAGTATTACTTTGGCTACAGCCTTCAGCACCAAATCATCTTTTTGCCATCCTGGTCTTTTTGGTTTGTTTGTGTTAGTGAATCTTTTAGGAGGTCTTCTATTTTGTCTGTTGCTTTTTCAAGGTCTACTTCACCTATTCAAGTTTCTGTGTTATTTGTTCTAGTTCGTTTGTTATTTTTTCTTTATCTGGTTTCTTTGTGTGATTTGGTGGGTCTTTCTTGCTGGCAGTGAGGTGACAGTATTTATTCTTATCTTCATTGGGATCTACTTTGAAGTAGGAGTGATGGAGTTGAATACATCCTTTTATTTCTTCTCTGTTAATGTGATATCAATGGCGCTTCATTGTGGCATATACAGTGTAGGTATTTGTCTACGTTCAGATATCTTCTAGCATTTCAATGACTAGTCTTGCTTTATAGTTCTCCATGTCTATTCTGCAGCTGATATCGCCTGCAATAATGATGGATTTGCTAGCGCATTGTTTGATGAGTGTGACTATTCTGTCAATAATTTCTACTGCATTTGTGTGCATTTGAAAATACACTGTAATTACATTTATGATTGATGCTTTTACTAGTGTACTATTTTCCTGTTTTATGATTTTTTGGTGGGTGTCATCCAGGGTTACAGTAAGATAGATATACCTCCTATGGGTCATCTTCTTTCTGCCTTCTTTGCCATTACGTGGAAATTATAGATATCTTTATGTTTCCAGTTGTCTGTCGGAAATATTTGTGTTACAATTGCAAGATCAGAGATTTGCAGAATGTCTGCTGGTGTTAGATTAAGAGAACTTTTTATTCCTTCTGTATTCCACATGACAGCTTTTATTTCTTGCTCTTCTGATTTTCTTCTTGGTTTAGTTGCACTCTGCTCGCTCTTACACTGATCTTCTTGGGAAACGAAATCGATGTACTTTTGTATTCAGGCCAGAATTCTGTGTCTTGTGTGATTTGTAGATCTTGAAACGGAATTCCTACTTTGAAAGCTTTTTTGTCTAACAGTGTGCACCGTCATCACATTATAGTTGTCCCAGTATTCCGCTCTTGTTGGGGTGTTTCACTACTGTATCAGTTGTGGTGGCTCTTTTTAAGTTACCGATATATAGTCACACTGTTTTTTCTGCTGTTTGCATTTCTTTATCTCTTTTGTACCCATTATGATTACTCTGGTTTCTTCTCCCATACCAGCTCCGCCCTACCACAGTACTCCAAGCTGGTCCCTCTAGTTCATTAACCTTATTTCGGGTTTCATCATGTTGCTCATGCACATTGATTTGGACTTCATGCTTTTTTTTGCTGGAACAGAGAATTTCTGCATATTGTCGTTCCCTTTGGTTCAACTTTGTTGTTATACTTAGTTTGTATGTTGTTGCAATCAGTTTTGGTTTTCTCTGGTTGTAAGTAATTTTCCTTTTCTAGAGTTTCCTTTATTTACTCCTGTATCAATATCCCTAGTTGGTTTTTTAGGAAAACGGTTATCTCCTCCATTTTATGCCTCAGTTCTCCCATTTCCACGTTATTTTCAGCTTTTTTTTACTGTTTCCAGAGAGCTGTCCACTCTGAAAATGTCTCAATTGAAGTTCTTCTCAGACCAAGCAGGTGTCTTTTCCATTTGCCTCTGTCTACTATGTGCTGTTTAATGTGTTTCTCCTATGTCTCTATTTGTCCAGCAGTCCATTGTGTGCTATGTGCTGTTTCCTGCATTTATCTGATCCATGTTGCTAGTTGTCTGCAGTGCAGCTGTCTTCTTCCTTGCTCATCTCTTCTTCTTGGTTATTCTAAATCTCTTTCATAGGATTCCCATTCTCCTCCTTTTTTGCTTTTGTTCTGTTTTTCAAAGATTGTAAGAATTTTTGTATTTCACTCATTGCCTCTAGTAATTAGTTCTTCATTTCTTTCTTCTTATATCCTCCTTCTTCTCCCACTATTCCTATCTTAATAAGAGTGTTCTCAATATACTGCACTGCACTGTCTGGCATCTTATTTCTCATTCCAATATTTACTACACATTTCTCTAAAACCTTCAAATTTTAAATCACTGCCAACAAATTCATAATAAATATAATTTAAATTTATATCATTTCGTCAAAGAAAATTTTACAAAATTCGATTGCCTCTGAGTATTTTTTTAGAATTTTTGAATAAGTTTGAGCTACATAAAAACAATCTATTCCTTTATGTCTACCTCTACTAATGTATTCCCTAACTATAACTTGATTTTTCATTATTTAAATTGCGAAAAACAACAACTGAACTATTTTCACATTCATCTAACAGAATAATGTCATCATTGTTTTCAAGAAGAGTAGCTGTAGTTTTTCATCAATTACACCTTCAATATTTATGCCTTTTAATGTGTTGCTGATTGCTAAACTTTTTGAATAAATATACATATGGTAATTTTCATCAATTTAACCATTCACGAGCTGAAATAACTGTCAACCATTAGTGTTGTTTTTACACAACCACTTGGTCCTGTTATGAAGATCAAATATAACTTTATAAAAGTTTGGATGTTTATTGTTTATTTTTGTTCAGGATTTCTTCTTTCTGCTTTCCAATATGTAGTTTACTTAATAATTTTTATTAATATAAAGACTAGATTATTTCAATTAAGTAATATTTCCTCCATTCTTAAAGAAAAAGATTTCAATAAGAGAAAAAATGTTTCACTAGTTAGAATTTACACTAATTTTTTAACTCCAAATGTTATAACAAAAATATTAAATTATACATTAACAAATAATCGATAGAAATTGCTATTGGTCAACATAGTTTGAAAAATTTGTAAAATTTATTGAGTCAAAAAACTTAATACACACATTAAAGGAGACAAAATTTTAAATGTTTTTATTGAAAGTGATATTAAACTGTTTATGGATAAAGAAGATCCTATCGGTAAAACCTTAGGATTTAATAATCACATTATGTTTCTAAAATTATTGCATTTGGCTCAATAAGTATACATTTTAATCTAGCTGATGGAATGTTCACTAATTATAATTATCATTTTTGTAGAGATATTAATATTATTTCTTCATTTGAACCAAATGCTGAATTTGGAGGACCACTAAAGTTTTTGATAATGTTCAGAATTTCATAATTACTTTCACTGAGGGAAAGGATAATGCAATCAATGGTACTTGTGTACAGTAATTTTCTAAATGAATTCATAAATTTTTCATTTATATAACATGAAGAAACTTGACAGCTCTCAATTTTACTCATTTCCTGTTAATGTGAAAACAAAAAATTAAATCTTACTAAAAAGGAAACAGAAATTAATATTAATATTTGTGATGGATGCATTCTACAAAATCACACACAATTTTATATGAATTTTAGTATTACTGGAACTGATGGAAAAGATTATCCAACTTATGGTGGAAAACCCAATAAAAAATGTATCAATTATTATTTGCCAAATTTGTTCTCTCGCTATAATTAAAAAAGGAAACAATATTTTGTCTAACATAGAACATCTACTTGTTTTGTCATGTATTCTTATATGATTAACTCCATCTCTATCAAACGAGTGTCTACGGAATGTCATATTCTTAATAATGGAAAAATTATAACCAAGCAGAGTAAAGTTCTTTATCTATTAGAATTATTTGGCGGATTTTTAAAGGTTTTTAGGAAATAATTTGGGACGCAGATGATTCATTTCTTAGATGGTCTGATGAAAAAGGGTTCTGCAGATGAAATAAAAGAAACAAAAATGGTTGTAGAATCCTTGGAAATTCGTGTTCTTCTTGTTAATTGTGACCTTGAACATTCACTTGAGCTAGAACAAGAAAGATTTTAAAAATCCAAAAATTTAGTTTCTTGTTTGAACTACAAACAAATGAACTGTTTGTTTTAAGTGGGAAATGAATTGAACTCGACATTACTAATTACTATAATTCTGCTGAAATTGAAATACCTTAATTTATCTTCATTGTTTCACAAGTTAATCGAAAAAGTAATCTTTTAAATTATTCTTATGTATTCGATCATATTACAATGCAAAATATAAGTGTAAAAAATATAAGCAATGAAGTTTTCCTTCAAGAATTATTGACTCTTGATACAATAATTTTTCAAAAGTTTACAATGCTTTTAGAGATTTTAAAAGAATAACACAATTAAATAATAATATAAATGCAAATTCAATGCGTTTTATTCAAAAATATTGTAAGTAATAAGTTTTCTTAGAAGAATGAATGTTTTAAGTACACAAAAGAGCAGTGAACGTATGTGTATATTTTAATGGAAATATACCAAGTGATAGAATGGCATATATTCTTATTTATGGTAAAATAATTTAATTTATTATTCATAACATAGGATATTAAACGAAAATTTTAATTACATAAATGAATAAAAATTAGAGAAAGATTTAGAAGTGTTAACTTCATTTTTACACCTCCTTCTGAAATATTTTCTAAAAGATAAAGAAAATAAAAAACTGAAAAATTTAATCTTTCCAAATTTAAAACGTTTATCAATGTTTTCAATTTTTTGAAATCTAAATTTTCGAAATTATTTTAATTTTAATTTCAAAAATTTTGCCTTTTCAAATTTTTCAAATTTCCAAGTTCAAAAAGTTTGGAAAGGTTAAATATTTCTTTATATAAGTAAAAGCAATACAAAATGTCTAAAGTATCATTTTGACCAAGTCTGAATTCTTTGATTTTATTAGTGAACATGTAAAACTTTAGTGTGATATTTGCAGTGGTTGAGTATGGCAATAATTAATCAGCTTAGATTTTTGGATGCCCTGTAGGTGCAAGAATCAATAACAGAGATGATACAGTGGTACACCATGTATGTGGGTTTTAGGCAAGCCATATATAACGGAGGAGGTCTAAGAGAGATTTATCTCTGAACGTCATTTAACGCCACACAGTATCCCAGTCGATTCACTTGCTAATAATCCAAGCTCTCTGGAAGAACGAAAGATGAAAATAAGCTAGACATGTTCCTATAGGCTTGCTGTGTTGCGATTTGCATCTAAAACGTTGTGATGTTCCATATCTCCAATAGCCAGAATGTACTCATCTCTCATATGTAGGAATAGCTTTCTTCTGTACTTTAAGTACTGAAAATGAGCTGTCGTAAGGATGAAATGTTAATCTAGACATTTCAGCCACACAGCAATACTGGGGTACCAATTTGTTGCCGTTCATGAAGCTACATATTCCAATTCCGCCAGTGTAGCTGCACTGTAATTTTCTTTGGTATATGCAGGGAGGGTTTCCAGAGACTTTTGACTGCTTAAATGGTTTATTCCCTTGTGAGGTTCTTTTTTTCCTGCATGTAGCTGCTTAGGCTTCGGCTCGAGCCGGCGATTTGCGAGATAGTGCTACGCATCGGCATCTCCGGCGGTGGTCCTCTGGGAGCGGCAGAAGGCTATCTCGATGCTCCCTGCTGGCGCAGACAACCCTGGCCCGTCCCCCAGCTGTCGCTGATTGATGGCGCTGACCCCGGGACCAAGGACTGCCGGCACAGCCGCCGCCGCCGCCGCCGCCGCAGAAACACCTGCTGCGAACGCCGCACGTGCCGTCCTTTTGTCTTCACACGCTACCAGTGGCGCCACTTCCGCCGAGGAATCTCACACCATAGAGGATATACAGGTATTGGACTAAAATGTGGAACACTGCGAGAAATATATACTTGGACAAATGTGCCAAACACGCAAGTTGCACTATTTGACTACGAATGGCACCTGAGCAGTGACGTGAATAATTTGCAAGTGTCAGTGATGGTCAGAACAGAGTCCTGTGTAATAGTAAGTGCGTTATGTCGGAGCTATGATCGGCAGACTGCAGGTGCTCGTGTGGGGGCTACTTTCATAACCAAGACAGCAGAACTGTTTGGTTTTTCAAGAGGCATCATATCGAAGATTTGTGTGGCATACAGGGAAAGCGGAAAACACATTGTCCGCTAAGACAAAACGCAGACGAAAGTGTTTGCCGAGAGCTGTTGGCAGATGGTCATTGGAGAGGGTTGTGGCGAAAAATAAGACGACGACTGTTGCCAAAGTCATTGCAGAATTAAATGTAGCACACGCGAAAGCTGTCAGCAACAAAACAATACAAAAGCTGTTCCAGAAGCAGGGAGTAGTAAGGTGAGCTAGAATTCCAAAAGTAGCCACCAGTGATGCAGATGTCCATAACAGCAAATCGTGTGCCGAAGCCATAATACCTGGACTGTAGAGCAATGGGAGAAAGCCATTTGGTCGGATGGGTCTCGTTTTACACGGTTTCGAACTTGTGGCTTAGTTTACATTGCAACAGTGAAGATTTGAGCAGCCATTTCGTGGTATACCATTTGCCGCATGGTTACTCTGCAAGGCTGCATTATGGCCACGGATTATGGACCATTCTGGCTAATCAGGTTCATCCCTTGCTACCATATTAGTTCCCCAACGGTGATGCTGTTCCAAGACGACAGCGGCCCTGGTCACACAGATCGCATTCTTCAGGAATCGTTAATCGCTATGTGAGAACGGGACTGAACTGTCTCCTCTCCCATGGCCACCACCAGACCTCAATATTATTGAACCTTCATGGTCTAATTTGGAGAAAAGGTTTCGTGATCGCTATCCTCCTCCATCATCGTGACCTGTACGTGTAATTATTTTGCCTGAAGAATGGTATACAATCCCTTAAAAAACTACACAGGGTCTATATTTAAGCTTTTGGAGACGACTGGAAGCTGTTTTCAACAGAAACTGTTTTTCCACCGCGTCTTATGCAAGGCAAAATTGTTGTGTTTTTCGTGTTTCCTTACTTTTACACAATCCCTGTAGATACTCTACTGTCTTGTCAGTCACTGCCGGTCGTTGTGGCCGAGCGGTTCTAGGCGCTTCAGTCTGGAGCCGGGCGACCGCTACGGTCGCAGGTTCGAATCCTGCCTCGGGCATAGATGTGTGTGATGTCCTTAGGTTAGTTAGGTTTAAGTATTTCTAAGTTCTAGGGGACTGATGACCTCAGAAGTTAAGTGCCATAGTGCTCCTAGCCATTTGAACCATTTTGTCAGTCACTCCACATCCTCTTATTAATCTTCCATTGTTCCTGCACTACTTGAGCAGCAAAAGAGGAATACATGTTCTCATCTAAATAAAATCTCTGTATGTCAGTACATACGTGGGTCTGATAGTGTAGGGGTAAAGATCGTGTCTGGAACACGGATCGAATTCCGGCTGAAGTACGGAAAAGTTTCAGTCAACTTTTGATCTCGTCTTCAACTTTAAACGATATGACGACTCACTAGGAACGATGAGTGATTCAGATTCCACACGTAACTGTTGGTCCCCTTCTACTGTGATAGCTTAGGGACACGCAAGTCATTGATACTTGCACCTGGCCATTGAGACACACGAAAAGGAAGAAAAATAACATCACTACATAACGCACCCGTCTTTTCAAATTAATTTTCTGTATCATGATCGCAAACGTCAGAAGACAGCTAACGGTCCATCATCTATGGTATTAGAAATCTCTTCCATATACTTCTCTGCAACTCATTCTTGTCCTTCTGCCGCCTCCCCCTTTTCTGCACAACTTCATAGTCCCTCTTCTGTGCTGAAAGTCTGTTTTTTCGCAGCAGTTACTGTCGCTATCCTGGCACGTTTATCCTCTTACTGTTGTTATTATTATTATATTTATTGTTATTATTAATGCCAATTATTATTGCTTCTAAAGTTCTCGGGTGCAGTGCCGGATGCAACCGTCGAAGGTCCACGATATTTCGGCGAACAATCGTTCCACTGTCGTCAGGTGGTACTAATAGAATGCGCCCCCAGTATATATACCTACGAGTCAAAAGTTCTGGCCTCACAAGCACCGCACCGTGCTCGGTGGTGGGGGAACGTGGGGCTGCGGCAGTACGGAGTAAAGCGTCAGCTGCCTACCGACCGCCATCCATGTCGCATCTCGCTTACGGATGTTACGATTTTCTTTGAATGAGTTATGTACTGGCTTCCCATGCCTTGCTAGTGGGGAAACCGTGTCCCTGTTTATTAAATTATTCGTCACAAGTATTTCAAAATGTAGTACTAAAATTTCTACGCGCTGGAAAAGACTTCCGTTTACTGACAGTTCATCGAATCCAGAATGAGATTTTCACTCTGCAGCGGAGTGTGCACTGATATGAATCTTCCTGTTAGATTAAAACTCTGCGTCGGACCGAGACTCGAACTCGGGATCTTTGCCTTTCGCGGGCAAGTGCTCTACCATCTGAGCTACTCAAGCACGACTCACGCCCTGTCCTCACAGCTTTACTTCTGCCAGTACCTCGTCTCCTACGTTCCAAACTTTACAGAAGAACTCCTTCTGAAAAGATACAAAATACGTGGATGTCGGAGGGGGGCTTTCCCACGCAACGGAGGTTTCCTTTGACACTGTGCCCGTATTCAAGTGTATAGGAGTGCAATTCTGTAGCAATGTCCGCCGCACGGCGACGGCTACGTACCGCCGGCTCCTACACCAGACACGTGCTCTGCCGCAGGACAACAAATTGCGTCGCTTGGATATGCTCCTCAGAACACTTCATGTTAGCTCCTATCTTGATTCCTAACTGAACTATTTTGTGCATGCCATTCCCTTGACGGCTGCGATGGCTGATAGATTTCAAGCACCATATGGACATTTCCTAAGCACTGGCCTTGTTTTTAAAGTCCCATACGCCACCCTGACACTGCCGCAGCGGGCGGATGGTATCGGTTTAATTCATGTATATAACCGTGCGCGGTCGCTTATCTCAACACTATGCGTCGCACGTGGACCTCTGCCCAAGCCACTCTGACGGGCAACCTGATACCAGAAGTAGCACCACACTCTCTGTATTCCCCTACTTCTGTAGGACACATTTCACCGGCACTCACCCACATCAGAGAGTTCTTGATTGATTTCAGCTACTTACGGTCAGAACTACCGACGACGCGGATGCCCGGCACGAAAGACTATTATCGCCTCTATCAACAGCAGCAACCTATCAATACGATCGCACACATTTCTGAAGTTGCGTGGGGGAGGGTGTGGCGGGTGGTACACACGCCTCTTCTACCTACGACGGCGCGTTCATTGTGGTATGTGGTTGTGAATGGGAAGTTCGCTACTCGTCAGAGGCTCCATACCATACATCTGACGGACGACCCCTTGTGTCCGACACGCTCAGTCGTTGACTCGGATGCACACCGTCTGACTTGTGCCGAGACCAGTGAGTGCTGGCTATTGACGCAACACACGCTGTCATTACTCCTGCGGTGATTGCCGAAGTCTATCTCGCCTGATGATATATTGTGCCCCGACGGCGTATACTTTCCATCAACCAGGACGAACGTCATTAAGTGGCTAAAAGGCATGGCCCTTTACTACATATTTTGCAATGTTTCCAATGGTACACTCGACGTTTGGTCCCTACTGATGACGACACATGCAGCTTTCAGCCGCCACCCGAAGTACAGAACCCGTTTCGCAAATTTCCTTACCTGCGGATCCTCCTGCTCACTGGGTCATTCCGGCTATGACACGCTGAAAATGAAGAATCCTCGAGCATATTGATCCTCTACGCACGGAATAGGGGGCAACCCCTCCCAATAGACGAGAAGACGACTCGGACGCTCGGCTACGGCAGTTGTAGGATCTTTCTTTTTGTAATGAAACAAAAATAAATCCATAAAAACAATACAAAAACAAAAATTAAAAATGTTATAACAATTAAAGAAAGAAAGAAATAAAAGAACATAGGCAAACCCACTACATCCTCTTCCTGATCCTTCGATCCTCGAAGTCGTTTCCTGGGCGGGGTGGCCAGGCTTCGGGTGTCGACCCCTGCCCTACCCGTCGTCCTGCTCCTGCAGCGGTTCCTTATTAAAAAAAATGGTAGAGCACTTGCCCGCGAAAGTCAAAGGTCCCAAGTTCGAGTCTCGCTCCGGCACACATTTTTAATCTGCCAGTAAGTTTCAATTCATCGAATATCCATCTCAATGCAGTGTTGTGCAGAGTTGGCGGTCTGCAGCAAGCGGGTGTGACGCCCGTGTTCTTTGCAGCGATCTTCAGTAGTCCGGACAGTTTGACCAATGCAGATTTTCCCGCATTCACAAGGGACTTCGTACTCCCCCGCTTTTTGAGATGCAGATCGTCTTTGACCGACCCTAACAGGTCTCGTATTTTGGCTAGACGGCGGAACACTGGCGTTATTTTGTGTTTTCGTAACACTCTGCCAATTTTCGATGATACATTGCCAGCGAGCGGTATGACAGCGGTCTTATTCTTTTTTCTACATCCAGGTTTTCGTCTCCAGTGGAGTACTTGGGTTTCTTGAGTTGTAGAGCCGTCCGAATTTGTCGGCTGATGTTTCCGCTTTCTCGGAAGACAGACTCCATGTTTTGCAGCTCCGCCTTCAGACTTTGTTCATCTGAAATGGCGTACGCACTGTGTATGAGGGTGTTCATCGCGCTGTTCTTTTGCGACTGACGGTGGCAGCTGAAGGCGTGTAGATATAAATCTGTATGAGTAGGTTTGCGGACAAACGAGCCATCTGGTATACGCTGAACTAGAACATCGACGAACGGAAGGTTGCCATCCAATTCTATTTCTACGGTAAATTGATATTTTCATGGATGGGCCTCAGATGTTCTAAAAAATCCCGTATTTTTTCGCGTCCATATGGACAAATGCCAAACTTATCGTCGACATAACGGAAGAAACAGGCGGTTTTTATTTCCGCAGTTTCCAGTGATCTCTCTTCGAAGTGCTCCAGAAACATATTTGTTACAACCGACGAGAGAGAATTGCCCACTGCTATGCCATCGATCTGCTCACAATAGTCTCCATTGAAAACAAAGTAAGTTGTGACAGGAGATGTCTCAAAACCTGAGTCAGCTCTGAACCGAACCTCGCTAATTGATGTGAATCTTCAGTGTTTGGCGGCGCAAAGACTGTTCCATTAAGTTTCGGTTGTGCAGCCGCAAGAAATCTCCTTCTTCTTCTAATATTTCGGCTGTATAGCGTTCAGCCATCTTCAGAGTGAGCCGTAAGACTGCCGCTCCAGTGCTCGCTTCGTCCCTTTATACTGTTGTACCGGGCGACTGCGCATGCGGCCACAGATGCAAATGCGCCAGAGACGTTGGTCGGCGGCAGAGACGTGCATAATGCGCGAGTTGTATCTATGACTCCGCAGTTGATCTTTGTTGGCATATCGAAATATCATTGTGAGCTGTACTGTGACGACGTCTTTGCGAGTTTATTAGAGCAAGTGCCGGATTCCAAGATTTATCGTTCTTGCGGCTGCACACCCGAAACTTAATAGAACATCTCGCTAATTAATTTTATGGAGTGCTCTTAGGAAAGGCGGGTGACACGTGAGACAACAGCAGAGCTCGCCATTATGTCAGATTTCTATAGTCTCATCTCTTTCAGCCGACGCATGAAATTTCCCTAGATCCGTATGTGGAGTGAGTACTTTCTGACAAAAGGATTCAATATACTAGCCAGGTGCTTCGCCAGAGGGTACTTTGACGTCCCAATGTTTCTCACTATTAGACCGCTCAGGATTGGCATCACGTTCTCTTCACCGATTGATGTCGCATATGCCTTCAACCAGACAATCGTCGGAGACGTGTTTGGAGGCAACCCGGTCACACCGAACGCCTTAGACACACTGTCCAGCGAGTGCAGCAAGGTGGAGCTTCCCTGCTGTTTTGGGGTGGCATTATGTCGATAGTGCAACTATATCGGCAGCATATTGGCGAGGCATTCGTCTGCTTGGACGACAGTTTGTGCCCCCATCGTGCACATCTTGTGAATGACTTCCTTCAGGATAACAACATCACTCGACTAGAGTGGCCAACATGTTCTCCAAACATGAACCCTATCGAACATGCATGGGATGGATTGAAAAAGGCTATTTATGGACGACTTGACTCACCAATCACTCTGAGGGATCTACACCGAATCGCCGTTGAGGAGTGCAACAATCTTGACAAACAGTGCCGTGATGAACTTGTGGATAGTATGCCACGACGAATACAGGCATGTATCAATGCAAGAGGGTGTGCTACTAGGTGTTAGAGGTACCGGTGTTTTCAGCAGTCTGAACCACCATCTCTGTAGGTCTCGCTGTATGGTGGTACAACATGCAATGTGTGATTTTCATGGGCAGTAAAAAGGGTGGAAATGATGTTTAAGTGAATCTCTATTCCAATTTTCTGTACAGGTTCCGGAAGTCTCGGAACCGAGGCGGTACAAAACTTTTTGTGATGTGTGTATGATCAAAGAGTCGAAAATCACAGTTATAACAAACACAGGCATTCATAACCACTTCTGGCCACCACGAGCTTTCCTGTGAAAGATGTTACACGATAACACCGCTCCAAACAATAACTGCAAGTATAAGTGTTTGTACAAGGTTCTTTCTCGGGTCAAGAGAGAACAGCTATTCATGTTCTTATAAGGAATAGAGAGATACTGTCGTTTTCTTGCAGTTGCGTGCTGACTGCAATTTATATTTTCAGCTGTTATTACTCCTATACTCTTTACTGACGGAGTGCACGGAGTGCTGTTGATATGTGTCTCATTTACGATTAAAGACGGTGGCGGATGGATCCTCGATATTTCAGGCTAATGAGCCTAGAATGGCCACCCAGTACCGCTTGGGTTTTGGGTAGGTTGAGCTTTAAGCCTACATTCAGTGACCATTTTGATAGTGCACACAGGTCAGTACTGAGATGCCCGATAGCTGTCCTCATATTTATTGATTTTGCACTTAGATACGACTGGAGGTCATCAGCATACGAACTTATGACACATCATTGACATACAATGAAAAGAATGTAGGGTCGAATAGCGAATACTAGGGGGACGCTCGATACTATCTTCCTTCTTGTCATGAAGGAGTGGAAAGGTAAGCCTTTAATTAGCACACGAGTGCTTGTTTTGTTATGGGCAGGTGGAGAATTTGACACCGTATCTTAACAACTGCTTGCACATGCATGCGTTTTTGGCAACTTTTATATTGCATAGTTATCAGTGATAACGTTCCACGCCAGTCAAAGAGGCGAAGAAGGTTTTTATGCGGATATGACGAAGATGATATCAAGAGATCTGGGTCAATTTATCTGTCTCCAGCATTTCTCTGCTAACTATGTGTTCTTGGTTGATATGAAGCAGTTGATATCCATTAGGAACATGTGAATGACTTTAACATTTAAATGATTATTGACATTTTCTCTTCTTAAGGTGGGAGCCACTTAATTGTACTTTCATTTATATACAGGGCTACTATAAATGATTCATTCCTTTCAAAGCTCTTTGTATCCCATGGTCTATGGGTAACGTCTTTGGTTACTAATCAAAACGTCCTCGGTTCCGTATTCTGACTCCGTCACCGTTTAAACTTTGAATAAAAATCATTTACAATGACGTATTGAGGCTTCCGTGATAAGAATTCAGCCTCATTCAGCCAATGGCCTTGTAAAAAGACCGGACAGAGGTTCAGGGCATTCTCTTGCCATTGTGGTCGGAAATTGCACCTAAAGGTGGAAGAATCAGCAATGTCAACTGCATCAGGATGCAGAAGGCAATGGAAACCGAGACATTAAAGGTAAATAATGTTCATTCACAGGACAATAGAAAAAGTGTTATGATTATCCTCTATTGACAAAATATTCCGGAATTCTCCCATACGGTTCTCCGTCAGGGGACTGACAAGGGAAAGGTGGCCATAAGTAAATGGTTGGATGACAAACGAAAGGATACCGTCCTACGAGTAGTGGCGTGGAATGTCAGAAGCTGGAATTTGGTAGAGAAACTGGAATATTTAAAAAGGAAATGCTAAGGCTCAATCGCGATATAGTGGTTTCAGTGAAGCGAAATGGAAAGAAGACAAGGATTCCTGGTCAGATCAGTACAGTGTAATGTCAACAGTAGCAGAAAATGATATAAAGGGGGTAGGATTCGTTATGAATAAGAAGGTAGGGCAGAGAGCTGCGAACAGTTTAATGATAGGGATCTTCTCATTGCAATCGACAGCATAGTAACACCCCTAACGTTATTCACTTAAATATATCGACGGTACAAGGTGAAGATGAAGAGAGTATATGAGCTATGGAATGGGTATTTTAGTGCGTAAAAGTAGATGAAAATCTAATAGTCATGAAGGACTTGAATTCGGCTTTAGGGGAAGGAGTAGAAGATAGGATTGCAAGAGAATATGGACTTGGTACTAAAATCGAGAGAAGAGAAAGCTTAATTGAGTTCTGAATAAATTTCAGCTACTAATAGCGAATATTCTGTTAAAAAATCACAAGAGAAGGAGGTATACTTGGAAAATTCCGGGAGATACGGAAAGATTTCAGGTTGATTACCATCATGGTCAGGCAGAGATACCGAAATCAGATACTGATCTGTAAGACGTACCCAGAAGCAGATATAGATGACATTTTAGTAGTGAAGAAGAGTAGGCTGAAGTTTAAGCGACTTGTCATAAACCTCGGACAATCACAGAAGCTGAAAAGGAGAACATAGGTACAAAGCAGGTAACTGCGGAGAAATCATGAGTAACTAAATAAATATTTCAGATGATAGATGAAAGAAGTAGTACAAAAATGTTCCGGGATGTTCATGAATACAGAAATACAAGTCATTTACGAATGTAATAAATAGGAAGTACAGAGAAGCTAGGGCGAAATGGCTGCACGAAAAATGTGAAGGAACCGAAAAAGAAATGATTGTCGGAACGACTGACTCAGCATATAAAAAAGTCAAAACAATCATTACTGAAATTAAAAGCAATGGTGGTAACATTAAGTGTGTAATAAGGGTTCCACTGTTAAATGCAGAGGAGAAAGTGACTAAGTGGAAAAAGTACACTGAAGGCCTATTTGAGGAGGAAGACTTGTGTGATGACGTGATAGGAGAGAAACTGAAGTTGACAGGGAAGAGATAGGGGATGCAATCCTAAAATCAGAATTTAAAAGAGTTGCGATTCAGTAATTGAGACGAGATAGATAAAACTCTATTAGAATTTCAAAAATCATTCGAAAGAAGGGGCAACAAAGTGACTATTCACGATGCTGTATAGAATGTATGAGTCATGCGATATACCATCTGACTTTCAGGAAAATATTTTCCACACGATTCCGGAAGCTGCAAGTGCCGACAAGTGCGAGAATTATCGCACAGTCAGCTTAACAACTCATACATCCAAGTTGATGACAAGAACAATATACAGAAGAATGGAAAAGAAAATTGAGGATGTGTTAGATGACAATCAGTTTTGTTTTCGGGAGAGGTAAAGGCACCACAGAGGCAATTCTGAGGTTGCGGTTAATAATGGAATCGAGAATGAAGAAAAATCAAGAAATGTTCATAGGATTTATCGACCTGGGAAAAGCGTCCGACAACGTAAACTGGTGCAAGATGCTCGAAATTTCGAGCAAAATAGAATTACGTTATAGGGAAAGACAGGTAATATAAAATATGCACAAGAATCAAGAGAGAACAATAAGAGTGGACGATCAAGGACGAAGTGTTCGGATTAAAAAGGGATGGAGTCTTCCGCTCCTACTGCTGTGATGAAGCAATTACGCAAATAAAAGAAAGCTTCAATAGTGGATTTAATATTAAAGTTGAAAGGATGTCAATGATAATATTTGCTGATGGCATTGCTGTTCTCAGTGAAAGTGAAGAAGAATTACAATAAATTGTGAATCGAATGAACAGCCTAGTGAGTACATGGACTGAGAGTAAATGGAAGAAAGATGAGAATAATGAGAAGTTGCACAAATGAGATCCTAATTGGGGATCACGAAGCAGATGAAGTTAAGGAATTCTGATACCTAGGCGGCAAAATAACCCATAGCGAATGGAGCAAGGCGGGTATCTGAAGCAGACTAGCACTGGCAAAAAGGGCGTTCTGGCGAAGAGTAGTCTCTTTACTCTTAGTGTCAGACATAGGCCTCAGCTTCTGAAGATGTACGTTTGGAGCACAGTACTGTGTAGTAAAGAAACATGGAGTGCTGAAAAAAGAAAAAGAAGAGAATCGAAGCATTTGAGAAGTGTTACAGAAGAATGCGGAAAATTAGGTGGACTGGTAAGGTTCTCCGGAGACTCACCGAGGAAAGGAATGTATGGAGAAACTGACAACAACAAGGAACATGACGGTTGGACATCTATTAATACATCACGGAGTAACTGCCTCGATACTAGAAGAAGCTGAAGAGGTTAAAAACTGTAAAGGAAAAGAGAGATTGGAATACATCCAGCAAATAATTGAGGATGTAGGTTGCAAGTGCTACTCTGAGATGAAGAGGTTGGCACAGGAGAGGAATTCATGGCGGGCCGCATCAAACCAGTCAGAAGACTGATGACTGAAAAAATAAGTTGAGGTGTTACATGTACAAATACGACTGACACGTGAACAGAATCACAAACTCACCAAGTCTGCATTTTGGACACTGCAAATGTTCCATGAGTTCTCTTCTGATCACACGACACATGTCCAGGCGATAGAGAAGTTTGGTCCACGTCTTGCGTGTAATCATTCTGCCAACGATCTCCAGTGCAGTACTGATGCGTCTTCTGAACTTATTGTTACACTGTTCTTAGAATTGGGTATACGTGAATCTGGAGCGTAGTGTACGTCAAAGGAAAAGGTCACAAGGCGCTAGCTCAAGCAATGTGGCGGGCAAGGAAACAAATCTACACCCTCTTTACACTAAGCCCAATCCAACGATTCAGACGTTCATCGTGTAAGAACAAACTAAAATTGAGCCTCCAATGAGAGGATTTATTGGAATTCTCTTCATTCCTAGCAGCCATTACCACTTTCATTTCAATCCTGTCCTCTTTCATGATTTCTTCCACTTCTTCTAATAGCAAACACGGCTTCAAAAATGCTAAACTAATCAGTGTTATTCTTAATTCCTTCATTATTTTATTATTGTTAGTGTTACAGTTATCAGTATTATTATTACTATTGCTAAATATTACATTTGTTAATAATGCAAATTATTATTATTGAATTTATTACACAATAACTAACTAATATAATTTTAATTTCTCATTTATTTTATCGTCATTATTAGTATTACTATTATTTTAATACTGCCAAGTATTATTTTTACATACAATAGAAATTCTGATTATCATTGTAACTGTTAGATAACATTTTTTGCATGTATTGTTCCTGGTCAGACGTAGGAGACAGCTTTAAGGCCCTAATTTGATGAGGTTAAGTCAGCAGTAAACAAATAAATAAATTTTCGGAATCAGCTGTCATTTGTGGGAACAACAGTTGCAACGTGTCAAGGCAAGAAGTACCCGTCACAGTCTGCTCAGAGGAGAAAAACGGCTCATGCAACTTCGTCCGTGGCAATGCATAGAAAATATTAACCTTCGACGGATCTCGTATATGTGGCACAATTTCAAAACGATGTTCAGTGCCCTACACTCTCTCATTGTGACGATAGAAGGCTGTTTCGTCGCCGAATATCAGCTTGGAGGTGAAATTTTGGTTGTCAAGTGCTTCCTGCAATACGATGCATTCTTGAAGGTGCCGGCCGCACTCTTCCGATTTTAATTTTTGCACGAGCTGCAAACCTTATAACTGGAAACGTAGCCGCCATCGCAAAATGTTTCGCACTGTTTTCTGCGGTATTCCGAGTTCGTGGCTTACGGGGACCGTTGATTTTTTTGGTCTGTGTACGAAACTCCCCATCACCCTCTCCACAGTTCCAGCTGGCATACTTCGTCGAGGTAACCAGTGTCCCTAAATTGCCGATATCAACACACAGTGATCCGTTTACATGACGGTCCTTTTCCACGATTCCTTCTGAATGCAGGCTGTATTTTTGCCACAGATAAACATCTCACCCATTCAAACTCACAAAACTCTTTCTTTTTTATTTCGTCAAGGCACTGCTGTCGTAGCAGCAGCTGGCGGATACATCAAAAACTCGGAGAGTTTACGGCTCTATTCACATGGCGTAGCCTTTTCGCTCTCTCAATGAGAATCCCATAGAGCGTGTCTGCGATGCACTAGGCAGATGGATTGAATCACGTCGGCATCCACCAACCACTCTCCAAGAGCTGCGAGCAGTTCCGCCAGAGGAATGGGAGTTATTTCCTGAACATTAGACTGATGACGTTATTGACAGCATGCTCCGTCGTTGTCAGGCGTGTATTGCTGCCACAGTTGGTCACGCCCCACATCAAGTAGATTAACCAGCTGACCGAATGTGTGTGCAAATCTGTTGAGTTGGAAAAAACGAAGAACATTTTCGTCTACTGTTATACATTTTGCAGTTGTTTACTTTCTCTATTCTTTAAATTGTTTCTACTTTGCTATCACCTGTTTATACTATTTTGTGGCAAAAAAGCAACCTTGCAAAATTTCCGTTTGTTGCTTTAAGTTTGGACACCATTGTATATCCGAGCAAATCCGTTAGTTTTGTGTTGATATTTTCGGTATTCTCATTGAGAAGTTAATGTTTCTGTATTCTAGCATTCAACACCTTAAGATTTACAACTCCCCACACCAAGGAAAAGACCTTTTAGTTTCATAAATGAAGCGCTGATTGCCTCAGTATTTCGTCCGCATCTTGTGGTCGTGCGGTAGCGTTCTCGCTTCCCACGCCCGGGTTCCCGGGTTCGGTTCCCGGCGGGGTCAGGGATTTTTTCTGCCTTGTGATGGCTGGGTGTTGTGTGATGTCCTTAGGTTAGTTAGGTTTAAGTAGTTCTAAGTTCTAGGGGACTGATGACCATAGATGTTAAGTCCCATAGTGCTCAGAGCGCAGAGCCTCAGTATTTCTGTCGATGTATATTTGGACGACTGTTCAACTCACTACATTAATGTACAGCATGCATTGTAGAGTTAAGCTAAGGTTTCTTCCAATGATTTTGGCGTGCTAACTTTCACAAATACACTCCTCGAAATTGAAATAAGAACACCGTGAATTCATTGTCCCAGGAAGGGGAAACTTTATTGACACATTCCTGGGGTCAGATACATCACATGATCACACTGACAGAACCACAGGCACATAGACACAGGCAACAGAGCATGCACAATGTCGGCACTAGTGCAGTGTATATTGACCTTTCGCAGCAATGCAGGCTGCTATTCTCCCATGGAGACGATCGTAGAGATGCTGGATGTAGTCCTGTGGAACGGCTTGCCATGCCATTTCCATCTGGCGCCTCAGGTGGACCAGCGTTCGTGATGGACGTGCAGACCGCGTGAGACGACGCTTCATCCAGTCCCAAACATGCTCAATGGGGGACAGATCCGGAGATCTTGCTGGCCAGCGTAGTTGACTTACACCTTCTAGAGCACGTTGGGTGGCACGGGATACATGCGGACGTGCATTGTCCTGTTGGAACAGCAAGTTCCCTTGCCGGTCTAGGAATGATAGAACGATGGGTTCGATGACGGTTTGGATGTACCGTGCACTATTCAGTGTCCCCTCGACGATCACCAGAGGTGTACGGCCAGTGTAGGAGATTGCTCCCAACACCATGATGCCAGGTATTGGCCCTGTGTGTCCTCGGTCGCATGCACTCCTGATTGTGGCGCTCACCTGCACGGCGCCAAACACGCATACGACCATCATTGGCACCAAGGCAGAAGCGACTCTCATCGCTGAAGACGACACGTCTCCATTCGTCCCTCCATTCACGCCTGTCGCCACACCACTGGAGGCGGGCTGCACGATGTTGGGGCGTGAGCGGAAGATGGCCTAACGGTGTGCGGGACCGTAGCCCAGCTTCATGCAGACGGTTGCGAATGGTCCTCGCCGATACCCCAGGAGCAACAGTGTCCCTAATTTGCTGGGAAGTGGCGGTGCGGTCCCCTACGGCACTGCGTAGTATCCTACGGTCTTGGCGTGCATCCGTGCGTCGCTGCGGTCCGGTCCCAGGTCGACGGGCACGTGCACCTTCCGCCGACCACTGGCGAAAACATCGATGTACTGTGGAGAATTCACGCCCCACGTGTTGAACAATTCGGCGGTACGTCCACCCGGCCTCCCGCATGCCCACTATACACCCTCGCTCAAATTCCGTCAACTGCACGTACGGTTCACGTCCACGCTGCCACGGCATGCTACCAGTGTTAAAGACTGCGATGGAGCTCCGTATGCCACGGGAAACTGGCTGACACTGACGGCGGCGGTGCACAAATGCTGCGCAGCTAGCGCCATTCGACGGCCAACACCGCGGTTCCTGGTGTGTCCGCTGTGCCGTGCGTGTGATCATTGCTTGTATAGCCCCCTCGCAGTGTCCGGAGCAAGTATGGTGTGTATGACACACCGGTGTCAATGTGTTCTTTTTTCCATTTCCAGGAGTGTAATTTCACAGTACGTAACTGGAAAATATAGAACTTTGAAAAGGAATGAGTCATTTACGGTAGCCGTGTATTTCTCTGCAGTGTTAAGGTTGGAGTCTGTTTTTTCTTATGACTAAACGATCACATTTATGGAATGCCAACAAGTGATGCATGTGAACTGTTCGCTTTAGCCAGAGTCGGATGCCTCGATCCTGTATTCCAAATCAAAGGTGTTACCAAGCAGATATGATTTATCGAATGAAACGTCTAGCTCAACTGTAGTATAATATAGTTTGTGGTGCAATTAGTGTTGTAGATTGAGTAACTCTGGAGTTGGGTATTAGGTAGATTGCCTTGGTGGTATGATACGGTGATATCATTGGCCATATCCAGAAATTCCCAGAAAAAGTATTGTTGCTTCGATGGTAACATTATCCTTAATTTCAGAATATAGGTCTATTCGAGGATACTGTATATTATAAGGATGTACAGATACAAAAGTAACGACTTTTGTCAATCATTTTACTTCGTATGTTTTTATTTGTGTTGTCATTCATGATTATAATGTCAAAAAAGTGTTGCATTTGTGCTGTATAATAATGTATTGATTTTTCTTGTCCCATGCTGAATTCATTTTCTAGCTACTATTTATCTGAAGAACTGTTCTTGATATTAGTGACGTATTTTTGCCCCGTAGTTCTACTCTTCTGTTCTGTTATCTAATTCATGTCCCTAGTAATGATGGTTCAGAAGGGCTTTCGATCCTGTCTTTATTATCCATTTGTACGCATATTTCACGTTACGGACCTGAGAGAAAGATGATCACTGTCACGCTGACCACTCAGCTACCGGGGGCGGACTACCGTTCAGATGTCGGCTACATTATCATTGAGGTGTGACGTTAAGTGGTGACTCAACACCATTCCGCAGCCGTGGATCTTGTCGTTAATCTTCACGATCAACAATATTTGTTCAATCCCGCCCATCACTTCTGGCGTCCTGATCTAGATTTCTTCTGCTTCATAAAACTGTGCAAAGTGTCCAGCAACAGTGCGTTGTAACGGACACTCCCTGTTTTAATGTTTACAGCTGATCATTGTTACAACCTGTGACTACCAAAACAAGTCTGTATCACTCTTCTCATAGGCAGAATTATTTTCAGTTTTTCCATTATGTTTTCCTTTCGCCAATTTACTTTTCGTCTACGGACCGTAATGTAGTAACTGTGTTAACTCTGCTATAGGAGTTTAGGTTAATATTATTGAGACAGCTTCTAACTGTGTCCCCAGTATTTTTGATACTGCCCAACAACGCTCTAAGCCTCTTCCCATTCAGAATTTCCCTTATTTTGTAAGAGAAGTGAGCCATCTCAACAGTCTCACGAATGTTAATATGGTGATATTCTGGTGTTTACGACTAGCTAGTTGATTAGTCGCCGTTCCCTTTTAATTTCTACATACAGTACTTTACCGCACACAACCTGAGGCTACGCGTGTTTTATCCCCTGTGTTACGACAGCTGTTCGAGAGTTACGGCGTAACGAACACACACACACACACACACACACACACACACACACACACACACACGATGCAGACGGAAACAGGAGGTGCTACGCCATAAACAACATATTCCAGTATTACCAGACGTGGTCGACGTCTTGATTAAAATTTCATCGTTACACGAGTTTATTTTTTATATTCTCAGCACAGATAAAGAATGAGAAGAATACATCATGGGCATTATGTGTGTCTAACGTAAATGGAACTATTCCGCTGGAAATAGCAACAGGAAGAGTAGGAATGGTCCTTCCAGAATGACTACATAACGTGAAGATAGTCGAATTGTTCTGCTTGCGCCAGCCGTGGTGACAGAGCGATTCTAGGCGCTACAGTCTGGAACCGCGCGACCGCTACAGTCGCAGGTACGAATCCTGCCTCGGGCATGGATGTGTGTGATGTCCTTTGGTTAGGTTTAAGTAGTTCTAATTTCTAGGGGACTGATGACCTCAGACGTTAAGTCCCATAGTGCTCAGAGCCATTTGAACCATTTTTTGTTCTACTAGCTCTAACAAACGGAAGGTAGGAAACAGCTAAAATATGGACAGAGGTTGGCAGGCAGTGGGCAGTGGATCTTCATGAACTGTCTAAAACAGATTACTGGAAGCTGCGTTGAGGTCTCAAGTTGTGGTGCGTAACTAAACCCTTGCCACCATGTCACAGAGAGTTGCGTAATATACAGAGGCAACTAGAACACAGGGTGTTGTTTTCTCTAGTTCAGCTATTAGCCCCACTTCTTTTTGTGGCGGTCAGATTGATACCAAAGTGTCTGTCGACGATCTACTGAAACGTCACAAGAAGCAGAGAGTCTCACCACTCGCACCTCTCCAATCCTGGAATCATGATGTGAGGAGCGACTGGATATGACAGCACGATTTATTTCGTAATTCTTTAAGAGAGACTGAGTACCTGTCATTGCGTGGTGAGTATGGTAAACCCCGTTGTCATACGCTTCATAACCAGGGTACCACACGGCATGTTCCAGCATAAAGCTGAACGGAACTTGTGCCGTTCCAATGTTTTATTAAATTGCTAGCACGCATAAATTATTAGCAAGAGTTTCTTCTCTTGCAGGTAATTCCTCAGCTGGTGTCCAAAAGGAGGGAATTGACTAAACAGTGTTACTTATTGAATTTTTTTATGTTATGTACCACGTTTCCCATTTTCCCTTCCTTTGTGCCGCCTGAACGGTATAAATGAGTGAGTGTGTGAACTAGCAGAAAGCTTTAGGCACAGACTGTAACACTGCATGAATGGTCGTTCTGGAGTACGGTAGTACCAAACCCCCAAGCGTGAACGAGTTTAGCAGAGACCCAAGTTTGCAGGTCAGGGCAAAGATGACACGAAGGCTCACGCATTGGCTCTGTCAGGTTGGCGCGCCACCCCCACCACGTTTGTAAGCGGAACGGTTAGGAGAATTCGGTTAGAGTAGAACTTGTTCCTGGGTCGTGGTGCTGGACAGACATGGAGACGCAGCTCTCGTTTTGGTAATGTTAACATAGGTATTAGATTGTCTGAAATCTGCTCTGTAATGAAGTCCAGATGTTGAAATCAGGTGCGAAATTACCACTGAACCCCATAAGGGAATTGATTTTCTTAATTTACTCGAATCTCAGTAGACCTTGCGTTAGTGCCTTGTTCAAGCAACGCACCATGTGCCTTAAGCTCACGGTCACGTTATTGCTCTGTTCTTAACGGAAATTCACTCATTCAATGTATTTTAATCTGTTTTTCCATTTACAGTAATATTTCCATATATTTTCTTTGTGAACTTGCTTTCGCGCCACGTGGTCGGCTGGAGCAACCGCCGCATTGATACATTGTAGTTTCGGTCTGAAAATATATTGTACTCGATGAATAATTATACGATAGTGAGCGCGTGTAAAATAGGGAAGGAATAATCGTGTGTGTCCATATTTTTCTGGGTTTCTGTTGGCTACTGAAACTTGGCCATGTGGGTTGAGCAGCATTGAAGTGATGTTTCTTGTGCACCCCCATAACGATGTGATTTGTTGGCGATGTTTTGCGTTAAGTAAAATATTCGTGCGACTAGGAAAAGTATCAGATTTTAATGCCCACTGATTCGATAAAGATTTGCGAAATACTCTTCCATCCTGACCTAGTTTTGCTTGTAGTGTCTTTGCGGAACTTATTCTAAGTAATCTCTAGCAACTGAATGTAATAACCGATTGTTTAGGTATAATTGTGTGGTTGTATAAAATTACATTGAAGCCAGGTCTGCGCTCCTCAGTCCCACTCCATAATTACGTGGAGAAACTGAACCATGTTAACTAGAGGCCAGTTTTGATGATGCACATTGCAAGAGAAACACGACTAGTTGTTGAAATACCATGGGTACTGAATAAATATCAATTAATCTCTACCCTCAATTGATTATTTACTCCATCCATCATAAAGAATAGGTGGCAGTCAGTACCACAGTCTAATTCTGGGTCATGAAAGCAAATAAAAGCTATATACTGCATATTAAGCCCTGTATAGGTGCCTTCTGTAATGGTTCAAAAAAATGCGTTATCCGTTGCGTTCAGATTTTTACAAATGCGTTAAAACGTTCCGCTAGAAATTATTAAAACTCAGCAATAGCTCGCAGGGGCCAGTAATTTCGTGGACGACACGAATTTAAGAAACCATTTACTACAGACGGTAGCTTGCAGGAGCGGTAGGACATGTCAAAGCGACGGTAATCTACCTACATATGTAGACTTTTACCGCCACCAGTACTGGAAGGATACGTTGCGAACTGCAAGAATCCCATTCTGCAGTTCACCTCATAGTCGACTTGAAAATTGTGTGGGTCCTTGTGTAGCCTGTCCTGTACCCCAACAGAGCATGACTGGGATGCCATACGGGGTCAGTTTGCTCCCACGGCACAACGAATACGAGAGTGTATTCGTGCCACAGTAGTCACACCATACTGATGGACTTTACTTCCGAATGGAATGAATGTTTGTCCATTTAATACTATTTACTTGATGAAAATGACCACTAGGATTGATAAATGTGGAACCATTGCTTCATGTTTTAGCACTCCATTTCCAGTAGTGTATACCCAATTTGTTACGTAGATTTCTTCAAAAGCAGACAGAGTCACTGTCCGTAATTTTCTAACACTACAGGGTATATACGACCGTGTTTAACTCCATTTATGCAATATTTGACGATCCTGAATGCTGATTAAATATTGATGTGGACTTCCATGAAGTCACTCCAAGTCTTTCGAGGAAACTGTTCTCGTGCTGTTTGTTACCCGTGTTCTTCCATTTCTAACACATTTGTGACGCCGATCACTTATAAAAAAAAGATTTGCATTGACTTTTTTAAATTTTAAATGAAGCTGCAGAATAATAATTATTACGAATAGTCATCCGTCATAACAACATTTTCCTCTGTTCGTAGAAATGTACCACCCTCGTATACTGGAATCTGTTGGCATAATTTTTGAAACTGGTGTAGCAAGTAGCAAACTTTGATTCAATAGCATGAGACTGCAGAACTGCAGAACACATTTCGAAAACAATTCGGTGATTCCAAATTCCTCGACATCAGTTGTATTAGGTGTAGACCTACTGTTCCACTGAACAATAACAGGACACGGATTTAGGAAAGTTGAGGGTACTGGTAGTTTACTGAATGTCAAGATAGACTATTAAGAGATTTACCTGACATAAGTAGCCCAAACAAGAATCAAACACTGTTGCATACACGTACCGTGCTCTGTTGTATTACTCAGTTCTTAGAAAAAACATTAATTCCCGAGATATTGTGAACAAGGCAAATTCCCTTTTGAATTTCACGTAGAACTCCAGTCAATAAAGATCACAAATTGATAAAATAAAAAGTTCATATGCTGTTATATATCTTACTAAACTTTCACAAATCACAATGAGCTTTGAACAACTGCGTTATAAACACAAGTTTTACAATAAGATAGAAAACTTATAAAGCTTTTCTTATCATTAGCAAGCGTATGTATCCATTTAAAAACAATATAAATTATACACTCAGCATTTTACTTAAGGGGGAAACCACATTAGAAGGCTGTTTGACATTGATTTTTGGTATTTTTTTGGGTGGAAGGAATCAATTAGAATTTAATCAAATTTTGGCATCATTTTATCCATATGTCGAACTGTTTTTATGAATTTATTTGAATAATTTCAGCCAAAAATAACAAAGTTACTCTATGGTGTCATCCGGAGGTTGTAGTATAGTTCCGCAATAGAGTACAGTGTAGCCATTCCGAGTTTCATCTGAAATCAAAAAGGTTTTGATTTTACATTACTAACTTATTTTCTAAGAATATGAAATTCAATACAGGTGAGAATAATGAAAATTAAAAATGTTGCAGGCGTTGAAACAGTTTACTCCTATTTTCACTATTTTTTCTCTAATTATGCAAAGAAAAACACACTTAAAATCATGATATCATCTCAAGAGCTGGTTCGTATAATTCGTAATTTTATAAAGAATAATATTATCAAATTTCATAATGATCGTTTCTATACGTTTTGAGTTAGACTGCACGCAAATATGACAAAAGTCGTTCCGAGATAAACTCGTTTGAAAAATAACTTCTCGGAAACTAGAAATTCTAGGAACTTAACAATGATGAAAAATTCTTACCGATTAATATGCGATTTCAGCACCATATAGTAATCCTTCTTCTTCCTCATAGGCTTCGTTTTGCACTTGCAGCAGTGCTTACAGAGCTTTCCGACCTTCCTTCGATTCTAAGGAACTACGTCGATTCTGCAGGCTCTCGCGCTGGTTATTCGTTTGTTCGGCATAATTGAAGCTTTGCGTGCCTACTACAATTCCTGCCCCGTTCATGACCGTCAGAAAGGATGAATTTCCTTCATTGAATAAGCCTGCTGCTAATTACGATGCCAGTTCAACGACTTTTCGTCCGGAGTGCAAGTGTTTAGGAGCTAATCGCCAAATATTGGAATTAAAACATTGATTCTCATTTTGTGTGTGACCACCTAACCACCTAAACATTTCTCGAGTAATTATCCCCTGATAAATCTGATCCCCTGATAATTTCCTTCTGTACGTCGGAGTGCAATGGAACAGGGTGCGGTTGACGTTCCAATTCAAGGGCTATTGGTTTCTGTCCCTCGCACCAGCTGTCTTCTACCTCTGGATAGTACTCGTGCCGAGGAATCGCTAGTCCATAATAAGTGCTGAGCTTTTTCCCTAACGACTCTGTGAGTTTGCCTTTCCACCAAGCGTTTTTGATTTCCGAATGTTTCGGGGTCGAGTCCCCACTCTCTTCTGGATGTAACCTGTACATTCACTTTTTGTGCTCATAATATCTAAACGAATGCGAATTTCGCGTTGAAATTTTGCAAGCGTATTCTTGGATAGGTAAGCTAGCGATTTATGCAATGAAAAAATCGGTTTTTTTAAATCTCCTAATGTAGTACTTATTAAGTAGTACCAACTCCTTTGACAGGTCTGTTTATCAAAACTTCAGACATCGTTACACTTTCTCTCCGACTTTACATGAACAAGACAGCAAAACTGAAGAGTTGCAGTTAGCAACACACCCTGAGGAAGGCGCCTTGGCCGGCCGGAGTGCGCGAGCGGTTCTAGGCGCTTCAGTCTGGAACCGTGCGACATCTACGGTCGCAGGTTCGAATCCTGTCTCGGGCATGGATGTGTGTGATGTCCTTAGGTAGGTTAGGTTGAAGTAGATCTAAGTTCTAGGGGACTGATGACCTCAGCAGTTAAGTTCCATAGTGCTCAGTGCCATCTGAACCATTTGAAGGCGCCTTGCAACAGTCGCCGAAACCTCGGAATTTACAGATGACAATGCGGCCTCAAACCCAGAAGAATTTTATTGACCAAACCTGAAGATAGTTTATCAAATTACCAGTCGCCAGCTACAGTATGGTTCCTTGACAGTCATATTCTACCTGTATTGAACAGAACTGAAATGTTCGCGAGACAAAAATGCCTCTTCTCTGTTTTTTTAAATCTGCCGATTTTCCAGATTCAAGTGCCGTCTGTCTTAGCACGAAGTCGATCATCAGTTGCAAGTTCCTCTGCCCTCGTTTGTGTGTTGCCAATCCACTCATGGTGATGTAGGGTAGTCGAGGAGCAACTACCGGGTATAGCTTGCGTCCCCGCGCTGTCCGGTTCGCCGCTCGCTGGGGAGTCCACCGCCCTCCTTCCTGTGTGTGTCGATGCCCGCCCAGCGGTAGCATGCTGCTCGGCTCGATGCGCCTTCTCTTGGTAACCGCAGTTACTTGACGACGACAGCCACGCCAAGCTCTTGCTCGCTGCTCTGTCCGCAACTCCGCTCACCAACTCAGCTTCCGCTACTCTCCCTCTACAACACTCACACATCGATTATATAGTCCAGCTACTTAGCATGGTTACCTGAAAGGAGCCGAAAAACTACGACTCGATTCCGACGTAGCAAGGTCGATAGTTCGATACAGCACACCAATCTACACTGAAGAGCCAAAGAAAGTGGTACACCTGCGTAATATCGTGTAGCGGCCCCGCGAGTACGCAGAAGTGCCGCAGCACGAACTGGCATGGACTCGACTAATATCTGGAGTGGTGCTGGAGGGAAGTGTCACCATGAATGCTTCAGGGCTGTCCATAAATCCGTAAGCGTACGAGAGGGTGGAGGTCTCTTCTAAACAACACGTTGTTTAAACTCAGAAGAGCATTCCTGGAGCCACTCTGTAGCATTTCTGGACGTGTGCATTGTCCTGCTGGAATTGCCCAACTCCGTCGGAATGCACAATGGACATGAATGGATGCAGGTGATCAGACAGGAGTCTTACGTACGTGTCACATGTTAGAGTCCTCTGCTGACATGCAGGGGCCATGGATTCATGAGGCTGATTCCACACCTGTACACGTCCATCCGCTGGATACAGTTTGAAACGGGAGTCATCCGACCAGACAACATGTTTACAGTCATCAACAGCACAATGTCGGTGTTGACGGGGCCAAGGCGATGCGTAAAGTTTCGTGTCGTGCAGTCATCAAGGGTAACACGAGTGGGCCTTCGGCTCCAAAAGCCCATGTAGATGATTTTTCGTTGAATGGTTCACTCGCTGACACTTGTTGATGGCCCAGCACTGAAATCTGCAGCAATTTGCGGAAGGGTTGCATTTCTGTCAAGCTGAACTATTCTCTCCAATCGTCGTTGGTCCCGTTCTTGCAGGATCTTTTTCCCGCCTCAGCGATGTCTGAGATTTGATGTTTTACCGGATTCTTGATATTCACGGTACACTCGTGAAATAGTCGTACGGTTGGCGTGAAGAATGTGCACATCTGACGACATAACATCTGACTTTCGGAGAAAGATCGTCCAAACAATTCCGAATATTGCAAGAGCCGACAAATGCGAGAAATATTGCACCGTCAGATTAAGAGATTATGCATTTAAGTTTCTGTCAAGAATGATATACAGAAGAATGGAAAAGAAAATTGAGAATGTGTTAGATGACGATCAGTTTGGCTTTAGGAAAGGCAAAGAAACCAGAGAGGCAATTAACACGTTGCGGTCAACAATGGAAACAAGTCTGAAGAAAAATCAAGACGCATTCATAGGATTTGTCGACCTGGAAAAAGCGTTCGACAACGTCAAATGATACAAGCGAAATTCTGCGAAAAATAGGACAAGCTATAGGGACAGACGGATAATATACAATATCTACAAAAACCAAAGGGAAGAATAGGAGCGGAAGACAAAGAACGAAGTGGTCGGATTAAATAGGATGTAAGACAGGGATGTAGTCTTGCGTCACTACTGTTCACTCTGTACAATGAAGAAGCAATGACGGAAATAAAAGAAAGGTTAAGGAGTAGAATTAAAATTCAGGCGGAGAGGATATCAATGATAAGACTCGCTGATGACATTGTTATCCTCGTTGAAAGCGAAGGGAGGTTACAGTATCTGCTGAATGGAAAGAACAATTTAATGAGTACGGAATATGGTTTGAGAGTATATTTAAGAAAGACGAAAGTAATGACAAGTAGCAGAAATGAGAACCGCTAGAAACTTAACAACAAGATAGGTGGTCACGAAGTATACGAAGAAAAAGAATTCTGCTTCCTAGGCAGCAAAATAACCAATGACGGACGAAGCAAGGAGAACATCAGAAGCAGACGAGCAATGGCAAAAAGAGCACTGCTGCCAGGACACGTCTACTCATACCAAACACATGCCTTGGTTTGAGGAAGAAATTTCTAAGAATGTACGTTTGGACCGTAGCACTGTATGGTAGTCAAACATAAACTTTGGAAAAACCGGAGCTAAAGAGATTCGAAGCGTTTGGAATGCTGTGCTACAGAAGACTGTCGAAAATTAGGTGGACTGATAAGGTGAAGAATGAGTAGGTTCTCCAGAGAATCAGCGAAGAAAGGAATATATGAAAAACACTGACAAGGAGAAGGGAGAGGATGGTAGGACATCTATTGAGACATGGAATAACTTCCATGCTAATAGAGGGAGCTGTAAGGAGTAAAAACTGTAGAGGATAAGAGAGATTGGAATATGTCCAGTAAATGACTGAGGAGGTAGGTTGCAAGTGCTACTCTGAAATGAAGAGGTTGGCACAGGAGAGGAATTCGTAGCGAGACGCATCAAAATAGGAGACTGATGAATCAAAAAAAGAAAAGAAAGGAACCTAGATCACCCCGACCCACTCTCTATATGGGCGGACTCAGAATTCCAGTGAGTCTTTCAATAATATTATCTGGACAAGAGTGCCCATAAATGTGTTTGTAGTGTTAAATACACAGAAATGGTGAGTTAGTGATGCTGTGTTAATATTTAATAATGGAAATATGGGGAGAATGAAGCGCTCTACTCCCGTATTAATATCACACCAGCCTGTCGTACTATAAAGAGGTTGAAATTATTAGACGAAACTTACCGACATATAGCGTGCAGCTGAGTACACCATCAGAGAAGTAATGTCAACCAGAAGGAAGAAGCTTTTAGACAAAGAGAATGGCAAAGAATATACGCTGAGTATTCTGATGGCTGCTCTTAAATCTTAATTAATAAAATTAGTGAGTTTTATCGTTTGAACTTAAAACGAGATTTTCTCAAAATGAAGTTTTTGATAATTTATGTGTCAACATACCAAAAACTACTTGTGCCAACTAAGTGAAATATTGTGATCTGTTTTATTATAACATATTGTACTTATTGAAGCACTATCATGGTAATGACTTGAATGACGATAAATCTAGGGGCTTAGATCTACAAATATTCACAGTACAAATGGCATAATTTAAAAAAAAAATACATTTTTGTTTCTTTTGTACCTTATCTCTTAATTCTGCTTCATTAAAAAAAACTAGCAGAGATACGTTAAATATAAAAATTTTAAACTGTTATATTGCTTGATTTCAAAGATATATGAACTTGGCTGATTTAACATTGACCTCATAGACGGTACAAACTCCCTTTGAATCCACACATATTATGAAAATGAATGTACGTTTGTGTATGCATGCATGTCCCACATCTCCTCCTAAACTAATTGAACGATTTCCACTAACCTTGGTAGACATATCAATTACTGCCTGGAAAGAACAGATGTGTGAGAAAAGCCACTTACATATCAAAGAGGTTGGGGTGAGTGTGGAAAATCAGTGTAGCTTACAACGCACGAACACCCATACTGATTCATCCAGTACTTCAGAAAGAGGGCACTTAGTTACTTGTAGAGTACTTTGTACACAATTTCAGACCTTAAGGAAACTCTGTCCCCGTGAGGAACACCTACAAAATAATGAAAGGAAAAAATTTATTGCCTACAACATGTTCACTGTTCATGCGGTAAAACTGCGCATGATTCAAGACGTTTCAGTGTCTAATTTCTTTATTATTAATTGTATTTGGGTTGTTTTGGGGGCGGAGACGAGACAGCAAGGTCATCGGTCTCAACGGATTATGGAAGGACGGGGATGGAAGTCGGTCGTGCCGTTTCATAGGAGCCATCCCGGTACTTGCCTGCAGCGATTTCGGGAAATCACGAAAAACCTAAATGAGTGGCTGGACGCGGGATTTAACAGTCGTCCTCCCGAATGCGAGTGTAGTGTGCTAACCACTGTGGCACCTCGCTCGGTGTTTTGTATTTGCGATGCGTTTTGCAGACAGTACTTTCATACATCGCCGTAAGAAAACCAGTACACCTGGAAAAAGGACGTCGGTTTTGATCCGATGACGGCGTATGCCAACTGGAGGGGGGGAGGGGCTTGGATGTACAGATAATGATTTCAAAGTCTTCCGCTAACAGACAGCGTAGTGGTATAGCTACCAGAGCGCCATTATTTCTAACAGTCTAAGAGGGGCGTGCTCACAACCAGACGGCGCAGTGTAGTGCAAATGTGTGGAGCAAGCACGCAGCCAGGCCACGTAGACGCAGTCCTGCTTTCTACAGCCAGTTGAGCGAATCTGAAAGGGATCAAATTGTGGCCTCCCGAGAGGCGGGATTGTTCTTTCGGAGAATTTCCACACAAAATGGACGTTCTGCATCAATTTTGCAACGATGCTGATATCAGTGGTCACGTGTACATTCTCACACCCATAGACAAAGTTGTGGGCGTCTACGCAGCACATACGGTATGTCAGAAATGTTGTACTGTAAGGAAAGCAGTGGCAGATTGTACAGCTACCACAGCCCAGATAAGAGGCTTTATGAGCTCAGACGTGTGAACACGAACTGTTACAAACCAGTTGTTAGCAGTGGGACTACGGGCACGCACACCTTTAGCCCCTCTTCCACTCACACCGCAACAGCGACTTTCACGATTCAACTGGTGCTGCCAGAGCATCGCTCGGAAGATGGAATGGTCTTCAGCAATGAGAGCAGAGTCTGCCTGCCCCCAAGTGGTGGTCGTTTGCGTCTATGATATAGATATGTTGAGCGCTGCCTCAAAGAGTGCATTCGTCCAAGAAACACTGCCCCACCCCAGGCTTCTTGGCATGAGTGCGAAAAGCTCATTCATCTCTCGTGTTTGTGGCGGGTACGCTAAAAAGCGCTAGGTACGTGGAGAGTGTTGTTAGACCTGTACTTAAGCCGTTCTTGCAACAGGAAGGTGATGTGTTGTTTGAACAGTATAATTCTCCCCCATGCACTGACGTGGAGCTGAACTAGCTCTGCAAGAGGTGCAGGAAGTTCCCTGGCCAGCATGATCTCTGGAGTACGTCTGAGATATGATGGGACGAGAAATGACTCGTGCGGCTTATCAATCAACAACTACGTAAACAGGTAGTGCAGGCGTGGCATAACATATGTTAGGATAGTATTTGCATATGTGAGAATAGTGTATATATATATATTGTAACCTCCCCACAAAATACCTAGTGTAACTTCCCAACAAAATAAAGTAATATGAATAATATTCTCATTTACTGTAACCTCAAAACAGAAAAATTCCTGTACCTCTCAACAGTAAAATTGCGTAACGTATGAATAATAAAATGTGACTAATCTCTCAATAAAAAAAATGTGGGTCACTTATAACCTTTCAAAAATTGACAGTCAATTTAACCTGGTAAATTTTGGACGTCAGCAATGCTGCGTCATGGCCCTGATACATCATTCTGAATAAACTGAAAAATCTTACCTTAATTAGACCGCCGGATAACGCGTATATATCTTCTCCTATAAGAAATTTTCCTGGCGTAGCTAAGTGCAATGCTGGCCGATAGATTTGTCTTATATAAAAGGAAAGCACTGATTTTTCTTTTCAATAATCGGGATGGCCAAGGATTGGAGAAATTAGTGAATTCTTTAAATTGAGATGAATGTCAAAAGTTACTTTTTATGAGAAAGATTATTATTAACAGATTTTTTTAAAACATTTACATGGGACTTGATGTAACAATACTACATATGCGCGAGGCTGCTTTTACCTTATCCTACAACGCTCAGGCTCCGCCATCGCTGCACACGACCGACCCAGCCAACACGATACACCAGACTCGACTGCTCGCTCGTAACAACTTACTCCTACTGCTAAACAAGTTCCTACTGCAGTCAATACTGCTCTTTGGTCTCAGATTCTCTTCTAGCTTACATATCGCAGGCAGCGCGTGAGCAATACATCGAAATTACATCAGCTCGAGTGCGCTGGCAACAAATTCTTTAATTATGGACCTCTTACATAACCCTCCACTGGGGGGGGGGGGGGGGGGGGCAAAAATTTGGGAGCGATGGTGAGTCAATTGGACTTGCCATGAGCAACAAATTTTTCTATAATCTATTTAGTTACTAGCTCTACAATCACAGACTATATACATCATTGATAAGTGCAGAACATATTAAGAAATTAAATAGAGTGCACATGCACTGAGTACAAAGCATATTCAGAAATGACAAAGTATATACGCAATGAGTACAAAATATATTAACAAATGACATAAAGTGCACACGTACTGCATAAGTGTTTAGCATTTTTACATGAACTGATCACATTAACAAATGAAATAAAGTGCACACGCACTATAAATGTTTGTAAAATTTTGCAAGTATTTAAACAAATGGAGAAATGAAATAAAGTGCACACTCACTGTATAAGTCTTTAGCATTTTTACAACAAATAAACATATCAAGGAGTGAAGTAAAGTGCACACGCTCTGTAGAGCATATTTAGGACAACTGATCTTGTTAACAAATGAAATGAAGTGCACTGTATAATTCTCTATCGTTTTACAAAATTTTAAACGCACTGTATAAGTTTTTACCATTTTATAAAACTAGGATAGGAATGGGAAGGATTGCATCATGGTTGTAGCACAGTAGGTTGCATGTAGCTGCACTGAAAGTCCATATCTTTCTACAGAAGCACAACACCAAGTGAGACAATCTGAAGTTCTCTTCCCTGAAGTATTTATCAGTGTAGCCAAGACACTGAAATGTTGTATTAATATTCAGTGTTATCATTTTGGTAGTACATTAGGTACACCAAACAGTAGGACCATAATAACATCTCCATCGTTCAAGGTGGTGGAAGCTTGATATGTCAACACCATATTCTTGTAGAATCCATACTCTTACAGCAACGTAGAATTAGTGCAAAAACCAATATAGTGCTCCATGATCTTGAGGATGGACAGGATAAACGGATATTGCAGTAATTGCTGGCAATTAGGTCAGAAGATGAAGGACACATTAAGTCTGATGCTAGTCATCATAGAATTACATTAGTGTATCAACCGATTTGAATAATTATTGGCACTCATTGGTTAGTTACTGAACATTTTTCTGCATTATTCAGAAGTCATCATTCAAAGCAAGACATAATTAATGGCATAGCATTTATGCATAAGTCATCATATTACAGTAATCAGTGGCATTCATTGGCCAGTTACAAGGTATTCATACAGTGTTACAAAACATTATTCAGTGTTATTCACAAGTCATCATTTAAAACAGGAGCTATTGAATTATTGACATTCATTGGCTAGTTACAAAGTATTCATATAGTGTTACAAAACATTATTCAGTGTTATTCACAAGTCATCATTTAAAACAGGAGTTATTGAGTGCAGCATCAAGTTACTGGTGTTTATATATGATATCATGTAAGTTACATAAGACATATTTAAAATGTAAGACATTGGAACTATTACTCAAGGTCGGCATTCCAATAATACCTAGACATAATGGAATCAATACACAGAAATTTTGCATTATCTTTAGGACTAAAAATATATCTTAAACTGGTAGCATTATTTAGTTGTATACTGGTAATAGGTGGGACTCGTAATAATTTTTTTTCTAGCAATGCATTCCACTGGGATCGATAATTAATTGACGGGGCATGAAAATATTTGCTTTTGACTTATTGCTGGAAATAAGGATTATTAATGCCATTCGTCATGAGTCAGCTGTAGCAAGGTTATGAAACAAGTACAGTATATGTGATCACATTCATAAATGATAGACACAACTGGGTAAAAAACATGCAAGTACTAGAACAGATTTAATAACTAACTGCTTATAGCATGTTATGTCACGAAAAGCTTCTCCTGGAAAAAATACAAAATGGATTATTGAGCTGAAAGAAGAAATGCATATTATGCTGAAAAATAGTGAACTTCGAATTAACAGGTAATGAAACGTGTACTTAATATGTATGTACTCTAGCTGTCTTTTCCAAAACATTCAGTTATTATACTATGCGACATAAGACCTACTGTCAAAAGGAACTGCAACAAATACTTAAATAGCTACATAGCTTTTCTTAACTAACAGTAAATATATAAAATTCATCATTATCATCGTCTGCAAAGAAAAACTTCATTATTCGTATTAGCATATTCTTCAAATAGCTATTCATCATCATTTATTATCATCTGCAAAAAATAGACACTTCATTATGCATATTCATATTACCATTTACTTCATACAACTATTCATTATCATTCATTACTTCATATACTATAGAGTTTCTTACTTCTAGCATACATCATCGCTAAAATTAATATCTGTAGTTCTGTCTGACAGTCTGCATCAATCGCCTTGTATTCTGAAAGAAAAATAATTAGTCAAGACTGCTATCATACGATGTGTACAGTATATTCCGGTTAATGCTTGTTAATTCTGATCCATTTACTCTTCATGACAAAGTATTTCATTTTCTTTCCTTCATTCTGATGGTAAAATTTCCATTTCATAGTAAACCACTGTGGTTGTTTAATTCATTTCTTTTACACGGTATTGCTTTCTGAAAAATGATGAATATGGATTAATATCTTGCATTTAATTCATATACCCATTAAATAAAAATTTGTTTCTAGTAATATAATTAAGCACACAGCATGGCATGACAGAAAACATATTAGGTCAAAAACATAGACAGTTTTCAAGTGTATAAACTGTACACACAGTATCATAATGTAGTAGCAAAAAATGTAAAATAGTCAAGATGTTGAGATATCATAATGCAAAATGTCAATATCAACTGGTGTTTGTTACATCTTAAAGATTTCATAGTACATACAGAGAAAAATTCTACTTTCGAGAGAAAAACAATCATGCATACACAAAATCGAAAATGTGCACGGTCTGGTACATAAAGACAAGAAAAGCGACCTGCTAACCTTACTTGCCGGGCACTTGCCAGGAAAAAATATGATAATCATCAGTAAGTGTTTATATCAATACCCGGAAAAGGCATTAAAATGTGATAAATCATAAAGTATGTTCATTCAATAAAGGGTTTAATATTGGAGACATGGTGATTGCCTTTGCTTTTTCTGTTTCTCAGAGTTTCAACATGTACCACATTGGGATGAGGAATGCTGCGAATTCTGTATGGACCTGCGTATAGAAGTTCAAATTTACTGCATCAACTCTTTCCTCTGTTGGATAAATAGTGTGTGCGTACTAATATCTTCTGTCCAATGTGGAAGTCACGGCGTGTACAAACCTGTTTTTGCCGTTTTCTCCGGCGCTCTGCGGCACGTTTGATGTTGTTGAGCGCAATCTCAATTATTTCATGGTGGCGTAGTCGACGAGATGTAGGAAAGGATACTAATTCTTTAATTTTGTTAGGTGGTTCAACATTTATCAATATAACAGTCGGAGATAGCATAGTAGATTCATTTGGTATGGAGTTAATTACATCCTGGAATGAGAGTATGTGTGTATCCCAATCAATATGTCTTTTATGGCAGTACATTCTACACAGTTTACTAATTTATTTCATTAGTCGTTCACATGGTTTCGAAGAAGCGTGATATCTGGATATATACACTCCTGGAAATGGAAAAAAGAACACATTGACACCGGTGTGTCAGACCCACCATACTTGCTCCGGACACTGCGAGAGGGCTGTACAAGCAATGATCACACGCACGGCACAGCGGACACACCAGGAACCGCGGTGTTGGCCGTCGAATGGCGCTAGCTGCGCAGCATTTGTGCAACGCGACCGTCAGTGTCAGCCAGTTTGCCGTGGCATACGGAGCTCCATCGCAGTCTTTAACACTGGTAGCATGCCGCGACAGCGTGACGTGAACCGTATGTGCAGTTGACGGACTTTGAGCGAGAGCGTATAGTGGGCATGCGGGAGGCCGGGTGGACGTACCGCCGAATTGCTCAACACGTGGGGCGTGAGGTCTCCACAGTACATCGATGTTGTCGCCAGTGGTCGGCGGAAGGTGCACGTGCCCGTCGACCTGGGACCGGACCGCAGCGACGCACGGATGCACGCCAAGACCGTAGGATCCTACGCAGTGCCGTACGGGACCGTACCGCCACTTCCCAGCAAATTAGGGACACTGTTGCTCCTGGGGTATCGGCGAGGACCATTCGCAACCGTCTCCATGAAGCTGGGCTACGGTCCCGCACACCGTTAGGCAGTCTTCCGCTCACGCCCCAACATCGTGCAGCCCGCCTCCAGTGGTGTCGCGACAGGCGTGAATGGAGGGACGAATGGAGACGTGTCGTCTTCAGCGATGAGAGTCGCTTCTGCCTTGGTGCCAATGGTGGTCGTATGCGTGTTTGGCGCCGCGCAGGTGAGCGCCACAATCAGGACTTCATACGACCGAGGCACACAGGGCCAACACCCGGCATCATGGTGTGGGGAGCGATCTCCTACACTGGCCGTACACCTCTGGTGATCGTCGAGGGGACACTGAATAGTGCACGGTACATCCAAACCGTCATCGAATCCATCGTTCTACCATTCCTAGACCGGCAAAGGAACTTGCTGTTCCAATAGGACAATGCACGTCCGCATGTATCCCGTGCCACCCAACGTGCTCTAGAAGGTGTAAGTCAACTACCCTGGCCAGCAAGATCTCCGGATCTATCCCCCATTGAGCCTGTTTGGGACTGGAAGAAGCGTCGTCTCACGCGGTCTGCACGTCCAGCACGAACGCTGGTCCACCTGAGGCGCCAGATGGAAATGGCATGGCAAGCCGTTCCACAGGACTACATCGAGCATCTCTACGATCGTCTCCATGGGAGAATAGCAGCCTGCATTGCTGCGAAAGGTGGATATACACTGTACTAGTGCCGACATTGTGCATGCTCTGTTGCCTGCGTCTATGTGCCTGTGGTTCTGTCAGTATGATCATGTGATGTATCTGACCCCAGGAATGTGTCAATAAAGTTTCCCCTTCCTGGGACAATGAATTCACGGTGTTCTTATTTCAATTTCCAGGAGTGTAGATCGGAGAAATGTTTCTAGCTCGTAACATATGTGTCCATATCGCAGATCGAAATTGTGGTCCTTTTTCGGAAATTACTTTCAATACATGCCCTACATGAAGTAAAAAATGTTTTACAAATGCTTTCGAAACAGATTTAACAGTAGCTTTGTGTAACGGAGTGAAGGTAACAAATTTCGAAATGAGTTCAACAGCGACAAAGATGTAACAAAAACCTCTATTAGTTCTGGGAATCGGTCCAAAAATGTCTACAGCGGCCATGTGTCTCAATTTAATAGGTACAATGGGATGTAACGGAGGAATATGTGAAGTCGTGTCTGATTTAGCTTTCTGGCAGATTTTACATGACGCTAAAACTCGTCGAATACGTTTCTCCATGTTGGCAAAATAACAGTTCTGTCTCAATATAAGAAAACATTTCCTGGCTCCATAATGTGCTTAACTTAAATGACTATACCAAATTAATATGTTAACAAGCTCGTCAGGAATACATAATAACCAGTTGTTGCTGCCAGGGTGAGAGCGGCGAAACAGGATGTTATTGCGTACCGTGTAATGGTTTCTAATGGTAACGTTATTCTTACATTGCCAAAGGTGTTTAATTTCTTTCCATACGTTGTCTTTACTCTGCTCTTGTGCTATGTCTCGTAATGACGATGAAATGAATTTTTGAAATGCGACATGTTGAATATGCATGACGCTAGAATTTGCTTGGCAGAAGTTGGTTGCGACGTCTTGCTGATTGTCGCAGAGAGAACGGGATAGTGCGTCTGCTACAATATTTTGTGTACCGGGAAGGTGAACAATTGTAAAATTAAATTCCTGTAAATAAAGTTTTCATCTGCATAATCTGTCATGTGTAAATTTAGTGGAAAGTAAAACCTGGATAGCTCTGTGGTCTGTGTAAACGGTAGTATGTCTTCCATAAAGAAAATGCCTAAATCTGGTAAATGCCCATACAACACATAATGTTTCAAGTTTTGTAACAGAATAATTGCTTTCAGCAGGTGACAGAATGCGACTTGCAAACGCGATGTTTTTAATTACTGTATTACCGTCTTCTTCAATTTCCTGAAAAATTTGTACGCCTAAAGCTGTGTTAGAACTGTCGGTGGCAATGGAAAAATTTCTAGTGAGATCTGGGTGTGATAAAAGTGATGCGTTCAACAAAGCTTGTTTCAGATTGACAAATTCTGACTGCGCTTGGCAATCCCAGGACCAAATAGTGTTTTTACCCGTCAGTTAGCATAATCTAGAGGTGTCTAAAGCAGAATAATGAATAAGTTTACGGAAAAAGTTAATTAATCCCAGAAAGCTGCGTAATTGTTTCTTTGTCGTTGGAACAGTAATGTCACGTAAAGCTTGAAGTTTTTCCTGGTCAGGCGCTATGCCTTCTGCTGAAATTACATGTCCAAGAAATTTTATAGAAGTTCTGCCAAAGTGCGATTTGTTAAGATTAACTGTGAGTCCTTGTGCACGAAAAGTTTGCAACAGTTGTTCCAGAATCAGATTATGTTCAGACCAGTTAGCTTCTGCAATAAGAATGTCGTCTACATACGTTGTGATTCTGTCTTTAAGTTCTCTCGGGAGTATAGTATTCAAACCGCGAATAAACGCTGCTGAAGAAATTGTTAAACCGAACGGCAATTTACAAAATTGATAACATTCACCAAAACAGAGAAATGCTGTGTACTTTCTGCAGTTCGGATGGAGCTGAATTTGCCAAAATCCCGATTTCAAATCTAATGTGGAATAAATAGCAGTACCATGAAATTTCTGTAGAAGTTCTTCTAGTGTTTGTGGGCGATCTGTTTCATTAATAATAATGTCATTGATGTGACGCGAATCAAGTACGAGCCGAAGTGAGCCATCCTTTTTCTTAACAATATGGAGCGGGTGTATGTACGGACTGACTGCTGGGTCAATAATACCTTGGTCAAGCATAGCTTGCAATTCTTTCTTAACCTGTTCTCTGTGAATATACGGAATGGGATAATGTTTAGCTTTAAATGTGTCGTGCTGTTCAGCTTGAAATTCATACATGAAACCAGACATAGTACCAGGGACGTTGTCAAAAACTGGAGCTTGCTGTAAAAGAATTTTGCGTAGTTGCGTACTTTCGTCGTCTGTATTTGCACTGCTCTGTTTAACCTTATCCGAAATCATTTGTATAACGTCATAGTCGGCTTCGTCTGGTGTATTGTAGTTGTGAACATACGTATCTGTGAACAATGTGGAATGACAGTTTATGTTACGTGATGCAGAAATGACCTCTGTCCGATTAATTGTTTGTTCTTCTGCAGATAAAGAGTGCTGAAATTCTAATGCCAGTTGTACATTTTCATCCTTTAACATTAAATAGGAATTTTGAAAGTTAATAACTGCGTCGTTCTGTACCAAAAAATTCGTACCTAAAATAACGTCTGTTGTCAATAAGGGAACAATCCAAAAATTTGAGTGGAACGTATGACCTGCAATACAAAATGATAAGTGTGTCTGTAATTTTACATCTACTCCTTTACCAGATACTGCTCCTTTTACTTTAGTTTTGCCTAATGGTAACGTAGGATAAATATTCTCTTTGTTACATTCGTTGAAAGTTTCCTTATTTATAACTGACATAGGTGATCCAGAGTCGATTACTGCTGAAAATGTGGATGATCCAATCTTTACTTCAATGACAGGGTGGGAAATGGTTTTTTGAATAACTGGTTTTTCCTGCAAAAGAGTGTCCCGGATGTCGTCAAAAGTAATAACATTTTCGTGAATAACATTCTGCGTGACAAAAGTAGTGCTTACGTTGTTGGAAGATGCAACCTGTACTGTACCTAGTCAAATTCTTTCTGACGTGCTGTTATTTGCGGGAGGATGCTGTGGCATCTCGACTATTTGTACTGTTCTGTTATTTCTTCCTGACGTATTAGATTCGGGATCATACCGACTGTCAGGTTCATTCATGATAATATGTTGTTGTGGTTGATTATGCTGCTGGTAAGATCGACTGTTATAAAACGTACGCTGAAAATTGTGCTCATTACTTTTACGTCTGTTGTGATAGTCATTGGTATACGGCGCGTTGCGATATGAGTTGAAATGGTGTGTTTTCTGTACGTACTGATTTCCTTGTTGCTGTGCGTTACTATTTGGCGGAGCCGACGCTATACGTGTAGGCTGGGAAACATTAAAGCTAGGTTGACCTTGCAGACTACATTGTTGGTTTGGTATGCTAACCGGCTGCTTTTGATGCTGTTGCGGTGAAAACCCTCTATTGATCCCAAAATGTGTTTGCGATTGCTGATAATTTTGCATTTACTGATGATTAAAATTTTGTTTGTCATTAAAATTCTGGTGGTTATCATTTCTGAAGCGTATAATGAAAACTGTCACTTTCGGTTAAAACTTGTCATATCAGGTTTTCTTTACTCATACTTAATTCTAGATAGATCGATAGTTGAAGAGTTGTTTTGATAGATATAAAGGATAGTAGAAGAAAAGGCAGCAGTGCAGAAAACTAAAGATGAAATAGCACTACTACGGCTCGGGGCCCTGTGCACGCTACGGCACATATTCATCTAAGTGTAATGAATTCCCTGAGGTCACTTACGCGCTGCAAATAAATTTTAGTTTCTGCGTTACAGGCAATGCCGGTGAAAATTCAAAAGCAAATTGTTGTATCCAGTCCAATTCTAGTTTCTGCATTAAAGGCCAAGCTGACGAAAATACAAAAGCAAATTGTCGGATTCAGTCCAAAGGGTGTATTTGTGTTTTGTCATTTTTAAATACCTTAGATTTTTGCACGGATAAAAATTGCTTATAATCAACGTTATCATCTCTGAATGTGTGAACAGGTTCAGGATTGTATGATAATCCTTTTGTCTGTGTCTGCCCGGAATCCAAGTCAAGTACTCTCTGTAAATTACCTAAATTGTACTTGCTATGTGAGTGTGAGAAATGTTCGGAGAGTAGCGTATGCTGTGTCGTGTTACAGGCTGAGACATTTTTCATCTCCGTCACTTCTTGCTGTAAGGACGACACTTTTCTACGCAATGTATTATTGGACGAACATATCTCACTGATTGTCTGCTGTAAATTTTGGAATTCGGGTGTTTGATTGAAAGAAATTGGTGACGTATCGTCTGATTTGGTGTCATTGCTATTTTCGATAAATTCAATACGACTGGCCAATTCATCAAATTTTTCAGTCAATGCTTTAACCTGATCATCATTTTTAGTGTCACAAGCATTAATTTGTTTTTGGATTTTACGGGTAGTTTTGTTCAATTTCTTAACGTCTGCTTTAATGGCATCGGGATCCTGTATTAATTCTAATTGTTCAAGTCTGTTGGTCACTGTCTGAAAGTCTACTGTGTGTGTGTCTGTTTTTGTTTTAAGATCGGAGATTTCATCATGCAATTCGGTGTTCAACTGTTTAATAGTATTGATTTCGTATGATACTGTAGCAATGTTATTGTCTACGTATGTTTTTGCTTTCGTAAATAATTTACGCTTATCTTCCTGTCTCTGTGCAGTAATTGTTTCCATGACTTGTTTCTTTACTTTGTTCTGTTCCTGTATGAATTTACGGTTACGCGTTTCACTGTTTTGTATGTGGTGATTAAAACGTTCGTCAATTTGGCTGTTTTGTTGTTCAAATTTCGTGTCTGCTTTTGCATCCAGTGTACATGAAAGTTCTGATGACATGAATTTAAACTCGTCGCGTAACTGTGTTGCGTTTTCAGAACATTGTTTAGCGACTCCACTAATTTCATCTCTAAGTAATTTAGTTGTGGCTGCATGTGTATTACTTAATTCTTGTGCAACGGATCTAATTTCTTCACTACTATTCGTAGCACAAGCCTTAATTTCCTCACGTAATTGTTCTTTAGTATCATGACATTGCACGGCAACGGCTGTAATCTGTTCACTAAGTTGTTTGGAATTGTTGCCTAATTTTTCATGAAGTTGTTTGGAATTGTTGTCTAGTTTTTCATTAAGTTGTTTTTAATTGTTGTCTTGTTTTTCGTTCGACTGTATGGAACTGTTGTCAAGTTTTTCATTAAGTTGTAGTAATAATGCCATAACTTGATCCCAGCCAAAATTAGCTGCTGTATTCTCTGTGCTGTGTGATGGTGTATCTGCATGTGTCACGTTTTGTATAACCATTTGGTCATTGTCTGATTCACAAAAAGGTTTGCTAATCGGATGTGCTCTGTTGGTCACTACAGCGGAATCAAATAAATCTGATGTGCTTTGTGTATATTGGTCACCTTCGTTAGAAACAATTATCTGTTCGCTACGTAAATTTTACAAATCAGCCTTGTCACACTGGACAGCGTTCATTGTAACGGAAAGTGCCGCGTCACCAATTGTCGTTAAATTTACAGTGGACAAAATTGAATTTGTTTGCTCATCATTTAGATTATAATCATTACTGGTGGTCGGTACGCACTGATTGTCTGTAACTGGAGGATTATCATCAAGACACTGAGTGTCGCTAGTATTATCACTCAAATTATTAAAGTCGGCTTTTTCACCCATTACGACTCGCGATGTACTGTTAGCAGTTTTTCGCGGCATTTTCACAACTCAAAGTTAAGCACAAAATCAAACAAAAACAAAGCAAAAAATGGAACAAATACAATAACAATAAAGAGCAATAAATTGCCGATAATCTGTGAAAGAAAGAATGACAAGTTAGTAAATGCGTTGCGCCAGATGCAGACTACATTTAATATTAGGTAAATAAAAGCAGATATATAACTGACTACTTCTCAGAAATTCACAAAAATACAATCCTGGCCAGTTGTCGACAAGTGTAACCTCCCCACAAAATACCTAGTGTAACTTCCCAACAAAATAAAATAATATGAATAATATTCTCATTTAGTGTAACCTCAAAACAGAAAAATTCCTAAACCTCTCAACAGTAAAAAAATATAATTATGTCGTTCACATTCAGTATAACCTACCAACAGGAAAATTGCGTAACGTATGAATAATAAAATGTGACTAATCTCTCAATAAAAAAATGTGGGTCACTTATAACCTTTCAAAAATTGACAGTCAATTTAACCTGGTAAATTTTGGACGTCAGCAATGCTGCGTCATGGCCCTGATACATCATTCTGAATAAACTGAAAAATCTTACCTTAATTAGATCGCCGGATAACGCGTATATATCTTCTCCTATAAGAAATTTCCTGGCGTAGCTAAGTGCAATGCTGGCCGATAGATTTGTCTTACATAAAAGGAAAGCACTGATTTTTCTTTTCAATAATCGGGATGGCCAAGGATTGGAGAAATTAGTGAATTCTTTAAATTGAGATGAATGTCAAAAGTTACTTTTTATGAGAAAGATTATTATTAACAGATTTTTTAAAACATTTACATGGGACTTGATGTAACAATACTACATATGCGCGAGACTGCTTTTACCTTATCCTACAACGCTCAGGCTCCGCCATCGCTGCACACGACCGGCCCAGCCAACACGATACACCAGACTCGACTGCTCGCTAGTAACAACTTACTCCTACTGCTAAACAAGTTCCTACTGCATTCAATACTGCCCTTTGGTCTCAGATTCTCTTCTAGCTTACATATCGCAGGCAGCGCGTGAGCAATACATCGAAATTACATCAGCTCGAGTGCGCTAGCAACAAATTCTTTTATAATGGACCTCTTACAATATATAGAGGGTGGTCAGAAATGTCTGAAACGCTTGTAGGGGTGTTGCAGGGCAGGTTGCACCGTGACATAAATGTCAAGAAAAAATGCGATACGTTGCACCGTTTCCGAGTTATTAAGCACTGAATGTAGCCAATCTAGGCGTCGCACGCTCATATTCAAGCGGCCTGCCAGAAGCGGTGTTACCTAACGAGTGCTTTGTTTGGTTGGCAGAAACTTGAATTCACGCGTGCAACCACCTTATTGACTAACTTCAATGCTAAATAACTCGGAAACGGCGCAACGTATCGCATTTTTTTCTTAACATTTATGTCTCAGTACAATCTCCCCTACGACATCACGACAAGCGTTTCAGACATTTTCTGACCACCCTGCATATTTATAAGGCTCACCGGCCAGTTGATTTGACCATCTTCTTCTGTGTCCGAACTCTTACGGGAATCGGCAAAAAGCAGCGAGTCATGAGTATAATGGGCAGAGGCACTATGAATATAGCGTGGGACAATAAGTTGGGAATGTGGGTCTCACGGTAGGCGTGCCAGACATAATTCCCTGCAATCGCGCAATCCTCTGTATCCTCGGTGGCTCAGATGGTCAGTCGGCTCGCAGCCGTGCTAGCGTTCGGAGCTGCTCCGCGCGCCGTCCGACGCTCCGCTCTCGGCGGTGTTTACTTCCGCGTCGCGGCGTTTGTGTCAATCGAGTCCAGTACTAACGTACACCATGGCGCACTCGTATCGCCGTGCAACGATCAAAGTAACGTCTCAGGCCGATCATCCACGACCCAGAGCTTCCGAAGTCGAACAGTTCATACGTGGGGATCTACGTTTGAACCCCCAAGACGTAATCGGCATACATTTCTCCATCACTGGAAGTGTTGTCTACATCAAGATGTCGACGGAGGAAATTTGCAATGACATAATTCGCCGTCATGCCACCGGACTGAAATTTAAACACTCTGATGGACATATTGGTGCTGTGACAGTCGCCCATGCTGGATTCGGTCTCCGGACATTGCGGGTGTTTGAGCTCCCGTTCGAGGTGCCTCAGGATGTGGTCATTGCCGCTTTCCAACCATATGGCACCGTCTTGGGTCACGTCGCGGAGAAGTGGCAGACATTTACGACCTACCCAGGATTAAATGGCGTCCGGCAAATAAAAACTGAGCTGACGAAACATGTCCCGTCGTATCTGCTGATTGGTGGTGTGAGGGCCATCGTCATGTACGATGGACAGCCACTAACGTGCGCAGGATGTGGCCAGGAGGGACATGTACGTTCCGAATGTTTACACCGCCGTTTAATACAGACGCCGTTACGTGAAGAAACCCGGGCTTCGACGGTCGCGTCGTTACCTATCACCTACGCCAAGGTTGCACAGGAGCCCGTCGTACCAATCCCGATTGCGCCAGCAGCATGGTCAACGCCACCCGCCGCTGCACAACGCGCCGACGACACCAGCACGGCGTCGCCTCCAGTGCTCGCTTCAGGACCGCCCGGGTTGCAGACCGAAACCGATGTTCCTGTTGGAACCATGGATGTCGACCTCAGTGTCGTGCAGACGTCTGCCTTTGTCCAGACAGGTTCGGCGTCAGACGACGGGCGACCACACTCTGATTCAGAAGGCCACATCAGAAAACAGCGGTAGCCTCGCAAACACAGGAAACGACGACGAACGCCTTCCGATGACGCCCTTTCTCAGACGGCCCCGCGAGATGACGACCCGATGTCTGACGTTGATCTCCCACATTGCGACCAGTCACGCGATGTGGCAGCAACAGGCGCCCCTCCTGTGACGCCTACTCTCCCAGCCAAGGACGTGTCCTCGCCGTTGTCAACGAATGATGACGGCGGTCCCCCTGCCACTCATGTTGCAAAATCCACAACACCCGTTCCGGCAGTACGTGACCGTCACATGTCCACGTCGTGAGCTTCCTGGGCCGATGACGTTGAAGAAGAAGTGGAATAGACTGCCAGCGTGTCTGCACAGGAGTCCACCTCGGCGACTCTGGGGCTGGTCCCCCGCCAGTAATTATCACCACTGCGGGTCCACCGGTGGGTCTCCACCTGCCGGCTACTTCTACCGCACGTTCTGCAAATACTGAGGATGGCCGTACACAGCAATATCGTATCGCCACGATGAGTCTTGCCACCATTCGTGCCCCCCATAAACTGGCCATGTTCAGAGACACTATTTACTCTGCGGATGTGGATATAGCACTCTTACAAGAGGTGTTTGTGGCTGACTTCCTAGTTCCCACCGGATACAACGCCCGTGTTTCCCCCGCATCCGACACCGGTAGGGCGTCGCCATCCTGCTACGCGACGGACTCCCTGCAGAGGACGTCATCCACCTCCCCACTGCGCGAGGTATGGCCCTCACACTGTTCGACGTGCGTATTATTAATATCTACGCTCCGTCCGGCACTGGCCGCCGTCATGACCGACAAACTTTTTTTGCCGAAAGCGTCACACCCCTCTTCACAGGTCCGCAAGACGATTTGGTACTCGGTGAGGATTTTAACTCGACACAAGAGCCCGCGGACCAACTCCCGCGACATTCCCCTTGTGCATCTCTCTCAGTGGTCATCGACCGTCTACTACTTGTTGACACATGGAAGAAGCTCCACGGAATTCAACCGGGCTATACATTCTACACCTCTCACTTGTTAAGCCGCATAGATCGCATCTACGTTACCCGCTCCCTTGCTGATGGCACACGTCATGCGGAAGTCTGGCCCTTGGCCTTTTCAGACCATGATGCGTACCTCTGTGACGTCACCCTCGCCCGACGGCAAGTGTGGCATAGTCGTGGTCTGTGGAAACTCAATGTCGCTCACCTGACCTCCTCAGACTGTCGCCGTATGGTCGAAGAAGCGTGGGCACGCTGCCACCATCGTCGAGAAGCCTATGACTCCACCTTATCATGGTGGCTCTCCTGTGCAAAGCCGACCCTCAGGAAGACTCTGATGAGTTATGGAAAGGAATTAAAGGCGTGGAAAACTAATAACCTGCACTTCTACTACACCATTCTACGTGACTGTACGACGATGCCTTTCTCGCCAGCCCGGCAGTCGATGGTCCATCGCACGATGGCGCAGATCTCCTTGATCATGAGGCGTAACTTGGAAGGCACTGTAGTCCATTCTCGAGCTTCTAATCGAATCCCTCAAGAACGTCCGTCGATGTACCACCTCCTTCAGGAACGACAACGACGACGACGAGCTCTGATCCAAGTACCACTGATGTGGAAGGGCGCCGGCACGACACCCAACAAAGCATCGGTCGTGCTCTCCATGCTCATTTTGCCGGGCTATACGCAGCCGTACCGCATTCTGCAGCACTGATCACAGAAGTCGCTCAGCTTACTACGAACACTCTTCCGGAGGATACAGTGCATGACCTCCAAGACGACGTAACCACAGATGAAGTGGTAGATGCTATCAAGGCGGGTTCCGATAACAGATCTCCTGGACCTGACGGTATACCCATAGAATTTTATAAAAGTTTTCACTATTTGTTGGCTTCCACGTGGACGGCAATCGCACAAGAGCTGATGTCACCGATGACAGTGGTCCCGAGTGCCTTTCTAGATGGCATTATTATCCCCGTACATAAACCGCACGGGTTATCGAGGGTCCAGGACTATCGACCAATTACTTTGCTCAACAGCGACATGAAAATATTCACACGGTTATAGGCATCGCGCCTCAAGAAGGTCGCACGTTACATCACATCCTGCGACCAGACTTCCCCAGCAGGCGACAACAACATCCATACGGCTCTTTGCCGTTACAGAGACATGATAGCATTGGCGCATTATCGACGTCTCCCTGGCGCCTTGGCTTCACTGGACTTTAACCAGGCTTTCGACCTTGTTGACCACTTCTATTTACGGACAGTTCTTGAGCATATGGGATTTCCTGGCGGTATTGTCACAGTGGTTATGCGCCTGTTGAGTAGTGCAACCTCTAAAATCATGTACAATGGTCGCCTTACACCGTCCGTGGTCATCGCACGATCTGTACGACAAGGCTGCCCACTTTCCACGATTTTGTATGCTTTCGCCTTGGAACCCCTGCTACAGGGCATACGTCAACGTTTGGAAGGTATGGCTGTGCACGGCCACCGTTTTTGTTGAACAGCCTACGCAAACGACATAGTACTATATCTGCGCAGTGAAGTACGAGCAGCACTGACATGGGTGGCGACTTACGGCGAAGCGTCGGGGAGCTACCTCAATGTGTCAAAATCCAAGGTCCTACTTATTGGTGTGGGCTAGCAGGAGAGATGCGTTGCCCCCCTTAGTGTCGCCCCACCATACGGTGTCTTGGACTTGATTTCACAGCAGACCTGCGCCGCTCAGCGACTATCATTGGTAGACGCTTGCTACAGACAATCAGAGCAAATCTCGCAGATCACCGGCTACGAGCTCTCGACGTTATCCAACGCGCGCAATACGTGAACATGTATCATGCTTCCCGTATACCACACGTGGCTCAAGTACTACCAGTCCTAAATCTCCTGGCCCGACGACTGTCGATGGCTTTCGGCTCTTTGGTCAGCTCGGGGATGTTATTCAAGGTGCAATATGAATCCCTTGCACTGCCACGAGATCGTGGCGGGGTGGGTCTCATCCACGTGCCGACTCGTGTCAAGGCACTTTACGTCAGCTCCCAACTAAAACTTTGGCACCGTTGCCCGCAGAGCCTTACTAGCCTCCTGCTTCACAACTTTGTGCCGGCCTCCTTGTCCGCCCCAGTACTGGTATCGACCATTCCAACCCCCTTTTATTACATCCAACGATTGTTCCTGGAGTTCAGTTATATCTACCGGTCCTTACCACTTACACGTTTGTACCTCACGAAAACAGTCTCCGAATTGTTACAACAGTGCCGCCCGTCCAACCCCATCGAACGTAAGTATCCACAGTACGTGTGGCGACACATATGGAAGGCGATCCATGTGCGTTTTCTTGAATCACACGTTCAATCAGCGTGGTACATCACCGTGAATGGCAAACAAGTTAACCGAGATCGTCTGCACCGCATCCATCTCGCCGGTTCATCCCTCTGCACCCACTGTGGAGTGGATGACACGGACGTCCACCGGTTCCACTGTGGCACAGCGTTCGACGTCTGGACACTTGCGCGGCGATTTTGGCGTTTCTTACTCTCCAGACACCGACTCAGACCGATGTCCACATGCTTTTGTACCCCGATAAGACTTTCTACCCCTCCGCCAAAACTCACTCTGTGAATTGGATCTGTGGCCACACGATCCGCTATCTTTTTACTTCTGGCGACAAGTCTACGCTAGGATATTGGACGTATCTCAACGAACGACACTGCGTCCTGATGCGCAACCCACGCTATAAACAATATTTTTCCAATTTCTTACTGAGCACTTTCGATGACCCACCTAGTAGCTGGAACGTCCAAGTTCTGAGAACCTGAAAACTGTATAAACCGAGCCGAACTGAATGAGCCGAACTGAATAGATCTGCTACCAGAACTCACGTCTACGCCATGAGAAGACACGTTTGGACGAGCAGGCACGCTGTAGGCAGAGGCACTTCAGGAGCTCCTGAAAGAACTGGACTTTAACTACAAGTCGCACGACGCCTTATGTAAAAAAAAAAAAAAAAAAAAAAAAAAAAAAAAAAAAAAAAACTTTTCATGATTTATTCTTCATAATTTGTTCTTAAAAAATTTGAGTTTGGCTTTGAAAAAAAAATGTTTACAAAAGATTGCTTCTTCGCCAACAAGACGAAGGAGACTCATTTTTGTTAAAAAAAAAATGGATCGGTAAAAGAAAAAGATGGGTAGAGCGTCTGCCATATAAGCAGGAGATCCCGGGTTCCAGTCCCGGTGGGGGCTCACATTTTCAACTGTCCCAGTTGACGAATATCAACGCCTGTATGCACCTATGGGTATTCATTTCATTCTAATTTCAGAATAGTATTTGCCATCTGTACGATTGACTAGATGACAGAGTCAGTGCCTATATTACCGTCTTTGGAGGCTACACCACGTACTAATATAGAAGTTTCAGCACGAAACGGATAGCTGGTATATTAGAGCCGCTTATGCGATTGATCTGTAAATGCAATCAATGCATGTACTCCACATGCACTGCTGCAGTAACAAATCTTGAGTTAATTAGGAACCTCTAAAAGGGTGTACTATTTTTCCCGTCAGTGTATAACCCTAATGTACAAGAAAAAAATGTGTACCTGTACGACGCATACTGCAGCAGACGTCATGATGCGTGAAAAACTACAATATTATTAATGACGTTTTAATTTATTACTCCTTTACTACTAACTCTATTAGGAACACTTTTCGCATACAGTAGACACATATGATGTTGGATATGCCTGAAAGACCCATGTCACGGTCACTGGAATGGCTAAAAATGTTGCAGAGTGGTATTCCCTAATGATAACATGAGAAATATGTGTACAAATACATATCAAACATGTTAAATACGTTTGAAATATATTTGAAATGTGCGTAAGCGGGTAAAGCCACGGGGACAAAGGTCATCCTAAATCCCGGAAACGATTTCGATCAAATTTGGTACATCTATTAATTAAGATCTGGAACGGAATACAGTGGGGGTAAGAACAACCAGACTCCTATTAGCTTTGGGATGGTAGGGTGGAGAGAGAAGGGGAGAAGAGGAGATGAACAGACAGAGAGGGGGAAGGAGGAGATGTAGAGAGGGAGGGGGGAGGATAAAATGGACAGAGAAAGGGAAGAGAACGAGGTGGAAGGAGAAGTGTGGTAGAAGGAGATGGACAGAGAGAGGGGGAATGAGGGGACGGACTAACTGGAGATCAGAATAAACGCATACCCAGGCAAATCTGTGAAAGTGCACTCCTTCCATTTTCATTGCTTCTTTTTCCAATATATTTGTGGAGCCCACGAGGAGCTGGATGGCAGGTTTCATCCGGATGTTAAGGAGAAACTGTAAAGACAGCAGGATCGTCTCCATAACTGTAGTCTGTTGTTAGATGGTGCACAAAAATCAGCCATCTGTTGTCCACGTAAAATGAGTAACAAGAAAGTTTTGAGGAGAAATGAAACTGGAAATTCAGGGACGTGTAAGTACAAACTTTGAGACTCATTTTCTATCTGCTAGCACGTATATGCCAACGGCCTTGCCGTAGTGGTAACACCGGTTCCCGTCAGATCACCGAAGTTACGCGCTCCCGGGCTGGGCTAGCATTTGGGTGCCTATCCGGTCTGCCTAGCGCTGTTGGCAAGCGGGGTGCACTCAGCCCTTGTGAGGCAAACTGAGGAGCTACTTGACTGAGAAGTAGCGGCTGCGGTCTCAGAAACTGACTTAGGTCGGGAGAGCGGTGTGCTGACCACATCCATATCCGCATCGAGTGATGCCTCTGGGCTGAGGACGACACGGCGGCCGGTCAGTACTGTTGGGCCTTCGTGGCCTGTCCGGACGGAGAGAGACACAAGTATGCATATCTTCATATTAATTTCCTTGTTTAAATAATTATTCACCGAGTACCATAACACGCAAACAGTTTTCTCGGGTTTTATGTGAAAATCGACCGTCACGGATAATTTATTCTAAATGATCACCACAAGCTGCTTAGAGTTATTTAATAGTCTGCTTCTGCGTTCATCTTAACAGAACCTGGACACAATAGGCAACAAGAGCATAAAGGTTTTAGAAAGAGAGAAGACATATTGTAATACAGTAGACATTCACACCCACTAAGTTCATATGTAAAAAAAATTCTTGGTGAGTACCATAAGTCTGTAATTTTTAAACTGAATCCATAACTATTTGTCACTGTGCTTATATGGGAAACTAAAAATACAGTACTTCGTACTGTTGTTATATACTACAAATGGTTCAAATGGCTCTGAGCACTATGGGACTTAACATCTGAGATCATCAGTCCCCTAGAACTTAGAACTACTTAAACCTAACTTAACCTAAGGACATCACACACATTCATGCCCGAGGCAGGATTCAACCTGCGGCCGTGGCAGCAGAGCGGTTCCGGACTGAAGCGCCTACAACCGCTCGACCACACCGGCCAGCTGTTATGCACCACAGAAACCCCTTGTATTTATATAGCACATGAGAGTCAACTGTAATTTTAAATATAGTTTACAATTACGGACACAGTCGTTTCATCAAGGGCTTTCAGTAAAACAATTCAAAGTAAAGTATGCGTTACGGTATTATATTCAACTGTGATAGTGTTTACAACGGCTGCTAAAAGAGTGTGGTGACTGGAGAAATAGACCACCCCTCAACACTGGAGGTGGAATTGTTTCGGGCTCAGCGCTTTCATGATCAACAGGAGTGTCCCATTCTACATCTACGTCTATATGATAACTCTCCGACCCACACGTAATTGCCTGTCAGAAGGTTCACCATTTCTCTATCGTTCGACTACTGAAAAACGGAAAGAGAAAACGAACGCTTCAATCTTTCCGTGCAAACTCTGATTTAATTTATTACAATGATCATTCCTCGCCATGTAGATGGGTGTCAACGAAATATTTTCGCGTTCGGAGGAGAAAGTTGGTGATAGAAATTCATGAAAGATCTCCCTGCATCGAAAAGCGCCTTTGTTCTAATAAGCTCCGCTCTAACTTGCGTATCATATCTGTGACACTCTCTCTCCTGTTTCCCGATAATACAAACTGAGCTTTCCTTCTTTGACCTTTTTCGATGTTCTCCGTTAATCCGATCTGGTATTCACATGGTTGACCTCACACTTTTTAATTATTTAGCGTCATTATACCGCTTTTCCCACCGTACAGAAATCTTGTCTGAATCCTTTTGCAATCTCTTTTGATCTTCTGATGATGTTACTAGATGGTAAACGACGGTATCATCTGCAAACGATATAATAGGGTGTGTCTCCTACATCGTTTAGACAATCAGCAACAGAACAGCTCCCACAGGGTGGGGCGTATAAAAGTAGGCCGGAGAACATAGGTCCAGGACACAAAGAAACACAGCAGTTCTTGAAGACTATGAGGATCGCTGCGATACATCTTAGACATGAGGTCTCCCTAGACAAAATAATCGCAAATTGTCAGATCAGTGACCTAGGAGGTCAGCTAGGGTCGCTATAAGACTGACCCCTGGTAACAACTCTGTGAGGCATTATAATTGTGTGTACGTGCTCCAAGGTTCGGCCGGCTGTATGGCAAGTTGCTCCATCCTTTTAGAAATAGGTTGGGTTGCTTTTGGGGAAGGAGACAGCGAGGTCATCGGTCTCGTCGGGTTACGGAAGGACTGGGAAGGAAGTCGGCCGTGCCCTTTCAAAGGAACCATCCCGGAATTTGCCTGGAGCGATTTAGTGAAATCACGGAAAACCTAAATCAGGATTTCCGGACGCGGGATTGAACAGTCGTCCTCCCGAATGCGAGTCCCGTGTGCTAGCTACTGCACCACCTCGCTCGGTGTTAGAAGTAGGTCTTATCTCCCTCCGCTACTAAATACATTCATATCTAACCCTATCCACTCGTCCGCGCCACTTTATCTGCCCCACCCTGTATGACACTACTTTGAAGAACACCAAATATCTGTTTTACTCGATGTATTTCCTTCACTTACTACTGGCTGCAGAACGCTGATTTGAATTACTGCCTTTACTTCGGACGCGTATTCCTGGTCTTGAAGGGTTTCCGCTTTTCACTTCCGTTATCGTCTAAGGGGGCTATAAAAGGCACAACCACAACTCTTTACAGTGATTTGAAGAGAACTAACGTAGTTATAAGTGCTTCAGTGTGCAATAAACCGAAAAGCAATAAGCAAAGACTTTATTCTGGTTTTTCCCTTTACAGAGGTAAAATCTGCATGTTAGAGAAAATTCCAAGTACCCTAGGAACTGGGAAACATTTACACGTCCTGTCACCTTAAAAAGGATCACATAAAAGTCTTATGAGAATATGTTGAAATGTCAGAGTCAAAAATTTTATTATTACGTTGTCAGCTTGGAACAGGATTCAGGTTTAGGTGGATGGATGGTAATCAAGCTGTACATAAAAGTAGTTCGTTATAATGAATGAGTCCGCTCCATATGTGTAGTGGAGCAGTTGGATGGACGTCGAAACAACCGCGTTATTGGAAATCAGCAGAAAATGCCTGGTTCTCCGGTTTGACCTTCACCACGTAATTAACCACTTGTTCATAACACGGCGCGTAGCAGACGTGACGAGGCACGCTCGAGAGGTATTCCTTACACACGAGTCCCTGAAGCAGAACGGGTCTTTTTTCCCCTGGAGCTGTAACTCAACAAGTAGTAATTGAGCACCACGGCTAACGTGGACATTAGCTCTACGAAGTACCTGCCAATACTGCGGTCTACGATGTCTGGGTCCCATTACACGGAGCAAAAGGTAAACAGTGTGCCTGTCTCACCGCTGTGTCTCGTGAGAATATAGTGCACGAAGCTAGTCTCCGAGGAGCGAAAAGTACCACGCACCAGGGTACCGGAAATCACGTGACATACCTACTTATCGCAGGACCTACATTACACTTCCCTGTTGGTGACATTACTTTTTAGACACAAAGGAGGTTTAATTAGTTTGAGGAAGGGCCTCTGTGCCGGAAACGACGGAGTAAAAATTTTGCAAACGGAAATGAGGAATATCCGTATTTAGGATTGGCCTACTGACCTTGGTAAGTTTTTTATAATAATTTTATTTATCCGAATACATTCAGACACAACTATACTTATATGAGCCGCTTGCTCCCGTCACAATAGAGGCATGACATCGTTGCACGGTCCGCCTCTGGTAGCTGAGTGGTCAGAGCGACGGAATGTCATACCTAACGGCCCGGGTTCGATTCCCGGCTGGTTCAAAAAAATTGCTCTGAGCAATATAGGACTTAACTTCTGAGGTCATTAGTCCTCTAGAACTTAGAACTACTTAAACCTAACTAACCTAAATACATCACACACATCTGTGCCCAAGGCAGGATTCGAATCCGCGACTGTAGCGGTCGCGCGGTTCCAAACTGTAGCGCCTAGAACCGCGCGGCCACCACGGCCGGCTTCCCGGCTGGGTCGGAGATTTTCTCCGCTCAGGGACTGGGTGTTGTGTTGCCCTATCATCATTATTTCATCCCCATCAACACGCATGTCGCCGAAATGGCTTCATCTCGAAAGGCTTGCTCCAGGCGAATAGTCTACCCGACGGGAAGCCCTAGCCACACGCATTTCCATTTATCGTTTCACGAAGTTCTGTCTGCCCGTTGGAACAACAACGCCGTTGTCGCAGGCAGAGAGACTTACAGTCAGGAATCCAATCTCCATGGGTCTTCCATACACAAGACTAGCCAAGTGAGTCCACAAAAAAGAAAAAAAATGTGGCTCCAGAACAAGTGCATAGTCTGGTCATGGAACAGAACTTACCTCTTCAGTTAAAATTGTCAGGAAGAGAGACCTCTCAGCAGGGCAGTCTTATTAAAATAAACAGCGGCCGTGAAATCATAAAGTGTAGGACTTACTTCTTTGTTCACAACTAGTTGCAGATGCAAAAAAAAAGAACACATGTTTTTAACGGATAAAATAATAACTTTTGTTCTAGCTGTATTTGTTGATACTTGGCATGCCAGTTAATTTGCCTCGATATAATTAGTTAATAGAGGCAGTGGAGACGTAAGTAGAATCGAATGGAGTGTACATGTTGTGGATATAACACTGAAAATCAATAACCATACCTTTTTTCTGTTTTTTAAATCAAATTACGTGTTCACGGCGGGTAATGCAACACTTCTTTTTGGAAATCATTTTAGTTTCAGTCATGATTACAATATACCATGTTATTTCCAACTTTTTTGGTTACAAAACCTTATTTTTCAACATAATCTCCGTTCAATGTGACGTTCTTACGCCATCTTACTGGGAGGGCCTATAGGCAGGCAAGGTACCATTCTACCGGTCGACATCGGAGCAAACGTCCTTCTGCATCAATATTCTCCCCATCATCCACGTAGTGCTTCCCGCGGAGTGCATCCTTCATGAAGCCAAACAGATGGAAGTCGGAAGTTGCGGGCTGTAGGAAGGATGAGGAAAGACAGTCCAATGAAGTTATATGACCTCCTCTCGTCTGCGCAGACTTTTGTGAGGCCTTGCGTTGTCAGGGAGAAGGAGAAGTTCTTTTGCATTTTTGTGGATACGAACACGCTGATTGAGAGTGTTAGCGCGTTCCGACATTGCAGGAGTCATAGCTTCGTGCGGCCGGTCTTCACACACGAGATCGGATAGTTGTTGGCGACATCTGTTGCGATGATGACAGACGCCTTCCCCAACAACTCACCTGCTTTTGTTCACTGCCAGTCTCCGCAGACATTCTGCAAGCGCCTATGAAATCTGCGATGCTCTTGTTTTCACCAAAAGAAATACAGTGACGCCTCTCTGCTTGCAGAGGTCATTTTGAAGGCTACGAATAGCACCGCCACCTATAGGAACTTCATGAAACTATAGAGGCTGAAGCGGGAATATTCCAGAAGAAATTGCGCATTTTTTAAACCGAAATTGGCTTCGACAAAAAGTTTGCATTACTTATTGAAAGCCCCTCGAATTTTTCAGCATTAAAATGCGTCGAAATTTGTCCTTTGCTTTTTGTATGTTCCCTGAGTCTCAGATACTAAAGTGTTTTATTTGTTGTTGTGGTCATCAGTCCGAAGACTGGTTTGATGCAGCTCTCCATGTCACTCTACCCGTGCAAGCCTCTTCATCTCCTCCTACTGCAAACTACATCTTTCTGAATCTGCTTACCGTATTCATCTCTCGGCCTCTCTCTATGATTTTTACCCCCCACACTTCACTCCAACATTAAATTGGCGATCCCCTGATGTCGCAGAATGTGTCCTATCAACCGATGCCTACTTTTCGTCACGTTGTGCCTCAAATTTCTTGTCTCCCCAATTCTGTCCAATACTTTCTCATTAATTACGTGATCGACCAATGTAATCTCTAGCATTCTTCTACAGCACCACACTTCGAAAGCTGCTATTCTATTTTTATCTAAACAGTTTATCGTCCATGTTTTACTTCAGACAAATACCTTCAGAGAAGACTTCCTTACATTTCCATGTTTACAAATTTCTCTTCTTCAGAAATGCTATTCTTGCAATTGCAAGTCTCCTTTTTGAATACTACTTCGGCCATCATTAGTTATTTTTCTGCCTAAATACCAAACTCATCGATTGCTTTAAGTCTCTCGTTTCCTTATCTAGCATCACCTGATTTAATTCGACTACATTCCATTATCCTTGTTTTACTTTTGTTGATGTTACTTAAAAACCGTCTTGATTGCAAATATTTTTATTCATATGACCGGTTTCGGTTCATTCAGAACCATCTTCAGATCTGTAAAAATAATGATACTGATATTTCAGTTACAGGAGTAACACATGTGACGTAGCATGTGAAAACTGCTGGATTTGGACGGGTTACTCCTGTAACTGAAATATCAGTATCATTATTTTTACAGATCTGAAGATGGTTCTGAATGAACCGAAACCGGTCATATGAATAAAAATATTTGCAATCAAGACGGTTTTTAAGTAACGTTATAATTTCACTGATTGCTATTGTCCCAAAAGACATTATGTCTGTTTTTGCAAAACTTTTGTTGATGTTCATCTCATGTCGTCCTTTCAAGACAATGTCCGTTTCGTTATTCAACCGCTGTCGCAAATCCTTTACTATCTCTGACAGAATCACAATGTCATCGGCAAATCTTGACGTTTTTGTTTCTTCTCCCTGGACTTTAATCGCTACTCCAAATATTTCTTTCGTTTCCTTTACTGCTTATTCAATGTACATATGTAATGACTTCTTGGATAGGCTACAACCCTGTCTCACTCCATTTCGTGCCCCTCGACCCTTTTAACTGCCGTCTGGTTTCTGCTATCTTCAGAATTACAAAAAAAAAAAAAAGTATTCCAGTCAACACTGTCAAAAACTTTCTCTAAATCTACAATGTAGGTGTGCCTTCCCGTAACCTATCTTTTAAAATAAGCCGTAGGATCCGTATTGCCTCACGTTTTTGCTACATTTCTCCGGAATCCAAACTGATCTTCTTAGCAGTTGGCATCCACAAATTTTTCCAGCCTTCTGTAAAGAATTTATTTATGCCTCTGTTTTTGCTGATTTAATAATATGCTTCCTTACAAAATATCAACATTCTGTATATCATCTTCTCTTCACATCTTTCATTGTCTCATTATAGTTGGACGGGCTCTGGTTGAACAAACTTTGTTATTTTCAGCGATATATTCCAATAAGCTAAGAATTCGGGTGGATAGGCTCCCAACTAGAAATATTTTTTTGGGGATCTGAAGTTCCGGCACTCACTTGAAGACCAAGGGAAAACTACTGAAAACCTTGATCTGAACTGGCGGGAAAGGGCGTATTCTTAATTTATTTCTGGAGCAGTGTTGACCATAAACATAAAAGTCACTCACTAATTTTTTCCAACTGTGTAAATACAAGACATTTGAAAGAACCTAAATGTTAATTATCTGGATTACACCAACTAGCCTAAGCATCCACCACTCTTACGTTTTGAAGTTTCATTTGCATTCTTAACGAAGGGAAGGCGTTCATGTCCTTATTATGCTTGTGTTTCTTCATATTTAACACTTTATTGCGCTGTTTATTTCTATTAAGGACTTTGTAGACGACCTAATGAATCATCGGCGTCAGAAAGACCAACGGAAAATGCTATTTTAATTCATCTACATATACATTTATACTCTGCAAGCCACCCAACGGTGTATGGCGGAGGGCACTTTACGTGCCACTGTCATTACCTCCCTTTTCTGTTCCAGTCGCGTATGGTTCGCGGGATGAACGACTGTCTGAAAGCCTCCGTGCGCGCTCGAATCTCTCTAATTTTACATTCGTGATCTCCACGGGAGGTATAAGTAGGGGGAAGCAGTATATTCGATACCTTATCCAGAAAGACACCCTCTCGAAACCTGGACAGCAAGCTACACCGCGTCGCAGAGCGCCTCTCTTGCAGAGTCTGCCACTTGAGTTTGTTAAACATCTCCGTAACGCTATCACGGTAACCAAATAACCCTGTGACGAAACGCGCCGCTCTTCTATGGATCTTCTCTATCTCCTCCGTCAACCCGATCTGGTACGGATCCCACACTGATGAGCAATGCTCAAGTACAGGTCGAACGAGTGTTTTGTAAGCCATCTCCTTTGTTGATGGACTACATTTTCTAAGGACTCGCCCAATGAATCTCAATCTGGTACCCGCCTTACCAACAATTAATTTTATATGATCATTCCACTTCAAATCGTTATGTACGCATACTCCCAGATATTTTACAGAAGTAACTGCTACCAGTGTTTGTTCCGCTATCATATAATCATACAACAAAGGATCCTTCTTTCTATGTATTCGCAATACATTACATTTGTCTATGTTTAGGGTCAGCTGCCACTCCCTGCACCAAGTGCCCATACGCTGCAGATCCTCCTGCATTCCGCTGCAATTTTCTAATGCTCAACTTCCCTGTATAGTACAGCATCATCCGTGAAAAGCCGCATGGAACTTCCGACACTATCTACTAGGTCATATACAGGGTGTTTCAAAAATGACCGGTATATTTGAAACGGCAATACAAACTAAACGAGCAGCGATAGAAATACACCGTTTATTGCAATATGCTTGGGACAACAGTACATTTTCAGGCAGACAAACTTTCGAAATTACAGTAGTTACAATTGTCAACAACAGATGGCGCTGCGGTCTGGGAAACTCTACGGTACGATATTTTCCACATATCCACCATGCGTAGCAGTAATATGGCGTAGTCTCTGAATGAAATTACCCGAAACCTTTGACAACGTGTCTGGCGAAATGGCTTCACATGCAGATGAGATGTACTGCTTCAACTGTTCAATTGTTTCTGGATTCTGGCGGTACACCTGGTCTTTCAAGTGTCCCCACAGAAAGAAGTCACAAGGGTTCATGTCTGGCGAATAGGGAGGCCAATCCACGCCGCCTCCTGTATGTTTCGGATACCCAAAGCAATCACACGATCATCGAAATATTCATTCAGGAAATTAAAGACGTCGGCCGTGCGATGTGGCCGGGCACCATCTTGCATAAACCACGAGGTGTTCGCAGTGTCGTCTAAGGCAGTTCGTACGGCCACAAATTCACGAAGGATGTCCAGATAGCGTGATGCAGTAATCGTTTCGGATCTGAAAAATGGGCCAATGATTCCTCTGGAAGAAATGTCGGCCCAGACCAGTACTTCTTGAGGATGCAGGGACGATGGGACTGCAACATGGGGCTTTTCGGTTCCCCATATGCGCCAGTTCTGTTTATTGACGAAGCCGTCCAGGTAAAAATAAGCTTCGTCAGTAAACCAAATGCTGCCCACATGCATATCGCCGTTATCAATCCTGTGCACTATTTCGTTAGCGAATGTCTCTCGTGCAGCAATGGTAGCGGCGCTGAGGGGTTGCCGCATTTGAATTTTGTATGGATAGAGGTGTAAACTCTGGCGCATGAGACGATACGTGGACGTTGGCGTCATTTGGACCGCAGCTGCAACACGGCGAACGGAAACCCGAGGCCGCTGTTGGATCACCTGCTGCACTAGCTTCGCGTTGCCCTCTGTGGTTGCCGTACGCGGTCGCCCTACCTTTCCAGCATGTTCATCCGTCACGTTCCCAGTCCGTTGAAATTTTTCAAACAGATCCTTTATTGTATCGCTTTTCGGTGCTTTGGTTACATTAAACCTCCGTTGAAAACTTCGTCTTGTTGCAACAACACTGTGTTCTAAGCGGTGGAATTCCAACACCAGAAAAATCCTCTATTCTAAGGAATAAACCATGTTGCCCACAGCACACTTGCACGTTGTGAACAGCACACGCTTACAGCAGAAAGACGACGTACAGAATGGCGCACCCACAGACTGCGTTGTCTTCTATATCTTTCACATCACTTGCAGCGCCATCTGTTGGTGAAAATTGTAACTACTCTAATTTCGAAAGTTTGTCCGCCTGAAAATGTACTGTTGTCTCAAGCATATTTGCAACAAACGGTGTATTTCTATTGCTGCTCGTTTAGTTTTTATTGCCGTTTCGAATATACCGGTCATTTTTGAAACACCCTGTATACATATATATTGTGAAAAGCAATGGTCCCATAACACTCCCCTGTGGCACGCCAGAGGTTACTTTAACTTCTGTAGACGTCTCTCCATTGATAACAACATGCTAAGTTCCGTTTGCTAAAAACTCTTCAATCCAGCCACACAGCTGGTCTGATATTCCGTAGGCTCTTACTTTGTTTATCAGTCGACAGTGCGGAACTGTATCGAACGCCTTCCGGAAATCAAGGAAAATAGCATCTACCTGGGAGCCTGTATCTAATGTTTTCTGGGTCTCATGAACAAATAAAGCGAGTTGGGTCTCACACGATCGCTGTTTCCGGAATCCATGTTGATTCCTACGGAGTAGATTCTGGGTTTCCAAAAACGACATGATATTCGAGCAAAAAACATGTTCTAAAATTCTACAACAGATCGACGTCAGAGATATAGGTCTATAGTTTTGCGCATCTGCTGGACGACCCTTCTTGAAGACTGGGACTACCAGTGCTCTTTTCCAATCATTTGGAACCTTCCGTTCCTCTAGAGACTTGCGGTACACGGCTGTTAGAAGGGGGGCAAGTTCTTTCGCGTACTCTGTGTAGAATCGAATTGGTATCCCGTCAGGTCCAGTGGACTTCCCTCTGTTGAGTGATTCCAGTTGCTTTTCTATTCCTTGGACACTTATTTCGATGTCAGCCATTTTTTCGTTTCTGCGAGAATATAGAGAAGGAACTCCAGAGCGGTCTTCCTCTGTGAAACAGCTTTGGAAAAATGTGTTTAGTATTTCAGCTTTACGCGTGTCATCTTCTGTTTCAATGCCATCATCATCCCGGAGTGTCTGGATATACTGTGTCGAGCCACATACTGATTTAACGTAAGACCAGAACTTCCTAGGATTTTCTGTCAAGTCGGTACATAGAATTTTACTTTCGAATTCACTGAACGCTTCACGCATAGCCCTCCTTACGCAACTTTGACATCGTTTAGCTTCTGTTTGTCTGGGAGGTTTTGGCTGCGTTTAAACCTGGAGTGAAGCTCTCTTTGCTTTCGCAGTAGTTTCCTAACTTTGTTGTTGAACCACGGTGGGTTTTTCCCGTCTCTCACAGTTTTACTCGGCACGTACCTGTCTAAAACGCATTTTACAATTGCCTGAAACTTTTTCTATAAACACTCAACATTGTCAGTGTCGGGACAGAAATTTTCGTTTTGATCTGTTAGGTTGTCTGAAATCTGCCATCTATTACTCTTGCTAAACAGATAAACCTTCCTCCCTTTTTTTATATTCCTACTAACTTCCATATTCAGGGATGCTGCAACGGCCTTATAATCACTGATTCCCTGTTCTGCACTTACAGAGTCTAAAAGTTCGGGTCTGTTTGTTATCAGTAGTTCCAAGATGTTATCTCCACGAGTCGGTTCTCTGTTTAATTGCTCGAGCTAGTTTTCGGATAGTGCACTCAGTAGAATGTCACTCGATGTTCTGTCCCTGCCACCCGTCCTAAACATCTGAGTATCCCAGTCTATATCTGGTAAATTGAAATCACCACCTAAGTCTATATAATATGCTGAGAAAATGTATGTGAAATGTACTCCAAATTTTCTCTCAGTTAGTCTCCCACTCATGCTGCTGAGTCGGGAGGTCGGTAAAAGGAGCCAATTATTAACCTAGCTCGGTTGTTGAGTGTAACCTCCACCCATAGTATTTCACAGGAACTATCCACTTCTACTTCACTACAGGATAAACTACTACTAACAGCGACAAACACGCTACCACCGGTTGTATGCAATCTATCCTTTCTAAACACTGTCTGTGCCTTTGTAAAAATTTCGGCTGAATTTGTCTCTGGCTTCAGCGAGCTTTCCGTACCTGTAACGGTTTCAGCTTCAGTGCTTTCTATCAGCGCTTGAAGTTCCGATACTTTATGAATGCAGCTTCGACAGTTTACAATTACAATACCGATTGCTGCTTGGTCCCCGCACGTCCTGACTTTGCCCCGCACCCGTTCAGACTGTTGCCCTTTCTGTACTTGCTCAAGGCCATCTAACCTAAAAAACCGCCCAGTCCACGCCACACAGACCCTGCTACCCGTGTAGCCGCCTGCTGCGTGTAGTGGACTCCTGACCTATCCAGCAGAACCCGAAACCCCACCACCACACGGTCGCAGAACTGTCTCAGCCTCTGATTCAGACCCTCCACTCGGCTCTGTACCAAAGGTCAGCAGTCAGTCCTGTCGACGATGCCGCAGTTTTGGAACTTTTAAATCTTTGTCAAATTTTTGGTAAATGTCAGTTGGGATGGGTTGTTTTAGGGTAAGAGAACAAACAGCAAGGTCATTGGTCTCATCGGATTAGCGGATTAGGGAAGGACGGGGAAGGAAGTCAGCTTTGCCATCCCGGCATTTGCCTGGAGCGATTTAGAAAAATCATGAAAATCTAAATCAGAGTGGCCGGACGCAGGATTGAAACGTCGTCCTCCCGAATGCAAGCACAGTGTGCTAACCACTGCTCCACCGCGGTCGGTTTGTCAGTTGGCATTTCTGAAAAACAGAACAGTATTTTTGAGTAAAATTGTGCCATTGTACTAATTTTGTTCGTATTATATTGTAAGAAAGCATTTACTTAACAATTATCTTGGAACTTTTAAATCTTTGTTGCGGCGACTTTTTAAATCATCAGTCCCGAAGTCGCGATCTTGTGCAAATTGGATCTGGTATCACTACTGGTATCTGAGGGAATTGCTTTTGTGTGTAGGAGTAGCTGTGTAGACAGAGACAGAGCTGTAGTCTTCTCACTGCTGTCAGCTTGCTAGATTTTCGAGCCGCTGCTTCTTACCCTGATATAAGGGACGTTCAATAAATAATGCAACACATTTTTGGTCTTGAAGGAGGTTTAAGGATTCAACTCATTCGGCTACAAAACTCTAATTTTGAATATATTCTTCGTTCAATTTGACGGCCCTACCACTTTACTGGGAAAGCCTGTGTGCCCACATGGTACCACTCTACTGGTCGGCGTCAGAGCGAACGTCTTGCTGCATGAATAACCTCTTCATCAGCCACGTACGGGCTGCCGCGGAGTGCATCCTTCATTAGGCCAAACAGATGGAAGTCTGAATGTGCTTGATCTTTGCTGTAGGGTGGATGAGGAAGAGCAGTCCACTGGTATTCTGGTAAGGTATTCTCCGGTGCGCAGCTTGTGTGAGGGTTTTCCTTGTCATGGTGCAGGAAGTGCTTTTACATTTTTGTGGCGACGAACACGCTGAATGAGAGTGTCCACACGTTCCAACATAGCAGCTTTGTGCGTCCGGACAGGTTTGCGAGACCTTGTTGCGATGATGACAGACGTCACGTCTACCAACTCACCTTGCTTTTGTTCACCGTCAAGCCTCTGTAGACATTTTGCAAGCGCTTATGAACCTCTGCGATGCTCTGGTTTGCCTCCAAAACAAACTCAAGGACGGATCTCTGCTGGTAACACAAACTGTTTTTTTTTTCTTTTTAACAGATGTGTTCTATCGTCCCGTCCTTTCTTCTTGACAGTGTTTTCCATATATTCCTTTCCACGCTGATTCTCTTGAGAACCTCCTCGTTACTTATTTCATCACTCCATCCAATTTTCAACATTCTTCTGTATCACCACAGCTCAAATTGTCCTTTTCTGTTCCGGTTTTCCTACAGTCCATTTCTCATTACTATACAATGCTCTTCTCCAAAGGTATATTCTCAGAAATTTCTTCCTGAAATTAATACCTATGTTTGATACTAGTAGACTTATCTTGGCCAGGAATGCCCTTCTTGCCAATGTTAGACTCCGTTTTATGAGCTCTTTGCCAGTCCGTCAAACGTTTCTTGGCTGCATAGGTAGCAGATTTCCTTCACCTACTTCGTGATCACCAATCATGATGTTAAGTTTCTCGCCGTTAACATTTATGCTAGTTCTCATTACTTTCGTATTTCTTAGTTTCCTCTCAATCCATATTCTATGCTCATTAGACTATTCTTTCCATTTCGCAGATCCTATAATTCATCGTCACTTTCAACGAGGATAGCAATTTCACCAGTGAATCTTAACATTTAAAATGAACATGAACAGTCACAACCGCAAGGAACTTCTTTTTTTTTTTAGGAGGTTACTGATATCACTCTGTTTTAGACCACACTCTGAACTCGCACTGTAATATGTATAAACAATAGATTTAGATGATGTAGTAATATACAAAACGCATCTTCTGTAACAAATAATAAGAGAAGAAATTATACCCATGATGGTAGACGGTGATGATGAACAGAGCAGGTACTACGACGCCACGAATTTAAATGGTTAAAATGGCTCTAAGCACTATGGGGTTTAACATCTGAGGTCATCAGTCCCCTAGACTTAGAACTACTTAAACCTAACTTAACCTAAGGACATCACACACATCCATTCCCGAGGCAGGATTCGAACCTGCGACCGTAGCAGCAGCACGGTTCCGCACTGAAGCGCCTGGAACCGCTCGGCCACAGCGACCGGGTTCGACGCCACGAACGCTAACTGCTAAGGAGAGTAACATAGCTGTCGCTTAAATACACGATGCTCCTCCCACTGCACGCCGAATTATCAACGACAGCCAATCAGGTGGACAAACGTAAAACGGTTTTGACTTTTCTATATGCAGAGTCAGTCCTCCTGACAATCAATTATTTTTCGATTTCTACGCATTTTTCATGTGACCAGGAATAAATTGGCGTACAAAATAAGTTGTATTTTTTGTTAAGAAACAATCCAAACGTTACAGAGAAACTTTTTTCTCATTGTCTTTTGATCAGTAGTCAACAAATGCTACTTTAATTTTTGGCAAAGCTTTGGTGTAGTTAATTTTAATAAGAAGTTAGCGACCCGTCCCGGCTTCGCACGGACAGCACTAAAGATGTAAGGGTAGACAGCCTGTCTGGCTTACCAGTAATAAATTATACGTACAAACCTGATTCGTAAATTAGTCTGTCAATAAGTGAACAACCTATCAAACTCCCTAGAGTAGTTCCACAGATAGCTTTCACATAAAGGCGGAGAAAGGCGGCGCGGACTTTTATTGGGTAATATGTAGGAAATATTGTACTGTTTCTTCCGATATTGCTTTAGCGTCAATTATATTTTTTTACGGCTTTAATCTCTGTGTATAGAGTAGCGTAATCCTTCCAGACAATTTGCGAGGTCGTAAAATATTTTATGACAGCGCTGCGTTCCATATTACGCATTTAAATAAAATACACTCACAACACGACTACTGCAAAAAGCCATATAATTATTTCGTGAATCAATATGACACTTGACTTACTATACAACAAAAAGTACACCAACATAACAAAAACCCGAAGTCTGCAAAGGCCTCGGAAGGCAACTGGGAGTTGTTAATGAGACTGGACAGCACATAGTTCATGAAGATCAGGTACCCGTAATTCTACAGCTTAATTTAGCAGGTAATCATGCAGGTACGTTACAGTAGCTGAAAAGGTATGCGGCCATGTATTACGCTTTCTGGATCTCTATGTGAAGCAAAGAAACTCAGTATGTTTCATTCTAGATGTAATTATCAGTTACATTAAAACACCGTTGACAGCAACTGCCAGAAACTCAATTTACCAGTAATCAAATCAACACAACTTTTTAAGCAACCTGTGTGATTTTATAAATTGAAAAAAAGGAAGAAATTCTGGGAAGCATAGATGATACTCAACTAATTGTCAATCCAGTCAAATAAAAGCTTAGCAAAGGGGATCGTTATGAAAAGTGCGGGTTAGAACAGTTATACATGGAGCTCATAGGTTATCAGCGTGTTCGAAAATTCCTGTTACTAATTTCTAGAACTTGTAGAGGGGTGTGAGTACATGATATTTTGAATAGGAACTCATGTACCGAAGCGTACCCTTTTCGTTCTACGGCGGTTTCAAATTCAGTTGTCCAACTCATCCACTTCTGCATGAGGAACTGAATTAGGCGTCACGCAGTATAGTTATTAGGCTAGAATTCAAAAGTAAGCATAACGAAACAGCCATTTATCACTTAAGCATATTTGTTTGCATTAGCACTTAAACAGTACGTGTTCACAGTAATCCAAAACAAAAAACAAACCAGCATACTATACGTACAAAACAGTACCGATGCGTTACAAATTCGGCTCCATGTGGCGACCGCCAACATTGTTTCAGCTATTGTACCACACTCGCTGTTCCATCTGTTGTCTCTGCAGCTTTAGTGCAGCGGCCAAAACTCGTTCTCTGTCTCTACATGAGCCTCGTAAATTAAACTTTGCAAGACAGACGTTAGGTGATATCGAGCGGTCGTCTGAGGTAGTACACGTCATCCTGCCTACCCTACTGCATACCAGGACAAGCAATTCTTGAGACTTTTCTCTTTCCCTCAGAAGACGTGGACGCTTTACACATCTGAACTTAAACCGTCGTAAAACGTAAACGGTACGTTTCTGGACATAGGTTCCAGTTAAAAATGTCATGCACTCACTCCCTTATACAGGTCCTAGAAGTCTATAATGAGAATTTCCAAATATTTTTATTCTTATTCTATCTTTTTCAGAAGCAGAAAGGATCAAATAGTTTAGCTAATGTGCAATTTTTGAACTAGAGCGTAACAGAAATAGTGATCAACACTTGTTTTCAGGATGGTGCAGATGGAACTGGGTAGCGGTAAAACAATGAAAATATTCGTGGGAGTAATTGTACGAGAATTTCACTTCCCATACCTCTTCAATGAATGGAAAAAAAACAGATATGTAATTTCAAGTAGCGAAACACTCATGGAAAGAACCATATTTTACGACTCTTAATCAGGTATTTGACTGTGTGAATCACATTATTCTGCTAGACAAATTGATATTATCTTTGATAGTGGCATATCTAACCAAAATGCGGTAGGAATTTGTACTTATAAATTCAAACAGTACAGTCCGGGTACATTACTCTGACTCGGGAGAAATCTCGTACTGACGAAGGCTGAATCGTAGGTCCACTATTGTTCCTCATACATGTAGATGAGCTTCCATCTAATGTACAACAATATACAACAAGCAGAATTAGTTCTTTTTGCGGATTGTAATCGATCCAATCATACATACAGAAATAGAAGAAATGATAAACAATGTCCCTAAAAGTATCATTGGCTGGTTTTCTGCGAATGGTGTGGCCCGAAATTTTAAACAGACGCGATATATTCAGTTCAGCACATCTAGGGGAACTAAAGAATGATAAATGTAATACTTGGTAAAGAAATAATAAATGCAGTGGAAACTTCAAAATTCTTAGATCCTCGTATTGATGAGGATTCAAACTGGAAAAAGCACATCTTGTAATTCTTGAAACAACTTAGATCAGTCACATTTGCATTTAGAATCACAGCAAATCTTGGGAAGGCACGAATAAATAAGCTCATATAGTTTCCATATTTTCATTCCATAGTGTCATATGGAATAATGTTCTGGTGTAACTCATCTTTAAGAAAGAAAGTATTCATTGCTTAAAAACGAGCTATAAGAATAATATCTGGTGCTTATTCACGATCGTCTTGTAGACGTTTGTTAGGCATTCTGACAGTTGCTTCACAGAACATTTATTCCCTCACGGAGTTTGTTATAATTAATCCAATGCATTTTAAAAGGGACGATGATGAACAGGATTACTATACCAGAAGGAGAAATCATACTCATTACTCCACATTACGGTTGTCTTTAGCACAATAACGGGTGCGCAATACTGCAACTTACCAAGTGATACAAAACCGTCTGACAGATAGACAAGTAAAATTCGAAAATGAACAGTAAAAGTTTCTCCTTGACAACTCGTCCTAAGCTGTATAACAATTTCTATTACTGTAATGCGTAAAATGTGGTGCTTAGTAATTACTAACCTTCTTTTACATACCGTTTTAAAGAAAGAAACTTGTAAACATTCATCATGAGCCATATCTACAAATTAATTTAGGATGTGAATGTAAAATGAATCTTTCCACAACATTCCAATTTATCGTGCAAAATGATCTATGGAACTCAAAACTAAGTAATTAACCAAATGTGGAAACACATTATACCTCTATTAAAGGACAAACACACACTCCAGCAATGCAAGAAGTACTTAGGATACAAGACAGTACTGAGATCCTGACTGGAGCAACGTTGATCGGAGAATCCACTTCTTATAGCAATACAAGGGCAAGAAAACGATCAAAAACAAATTTTGCATGCACAGTAGCTGTTCTGATTCAACATGAGCAGACATAGCCCTTTGGTGGGTTCTTCAGAAAAAGCAAGCACCCCTAAACTGATCAATTACCCCAATAATTTGTTCTCTTACAGCCAGCGAATTCCCTTCTGTGGCATTTAGAGGCGAGAAAGACATGCTACCGAAATACTTCTTCAATATTAATAATTCCTAACTAGCTCCATTAACACGTGGTTCATCACAAAAAAACATCGCAAAAACAAGACTTTAATTATGCAGTCTACGTGAAAATCAGAATCAAAACTTCCCTGTAGTATTTCAAATGAAATGTTAAGCACTGTGAAGGCACACACTCCACCTGTGGCTTACCTGAAAACACACGTAGTTATAACAAGGAGTAAGTACAAGTTGTATGGGTGTTTGAAACTAGTAAATCTGCAACTGCGGACAAAAGAGCCGTAAAACAAAGAAGACGATGTAAGTACCACAAAAATGAACAATCACATTAACGGTCTATAGTATAACAGCAAGAAAGCTTTTCTGTAGCATTTTAAAAGTAAAAGGAAATACTTTTGAGCACTCATTCAATCTATGGTAATCTAAGTGAGATACAGGGCAAATTGTTGGCGCTTCCGTAACCAAGGCAGCCGAAGTGTTTTGTGCTTCAAAGGGCACCACATAGATGATTTATACAAAGCAGTTATACGTTATCCTCTTCTTCTTCTTTGTCGTTACCTTGTCCCACGTCACTTAGGGTCGACGTTGCTCTTCTGGATCCTTCTCCTCCATAGTACTCTATCCATTGCCTCTACCTTCTTCCATCCTTTCCCCCTCAGGTCTCCGGACATATTATCCCTCCAACTCATCGTCGGTCTTCCTGTCCTTCTCGCTCCTTCAATCTTTATATCTTCTACTCTGTTTCCAGTATACTCTTCCCCTTTTCTCTGTAAGTGTCCGTACCACCTTAGTCTGCTCTCTTGTGTCTTTTTTCCGCATGGATTCCAGTTTCACAGCTCCTATAACAAATTCATTTCTAATCATGTCCTTCCTTCTTACCCAACACATCCTCATTTCCGCCACATCCATCTTCCTCTCCTGGGCTACTGTGACTGGCCATGTCTGTGCCCCGTATATCATAGCAGGCCTTACCATCGACTTGTACACATTCCCTTTCAACGCAATGCTCACCTTCTTGTCACAGAACACTTCACTCATTTTCCTCCAGTTGTTCCAACCGCAATTTATTCGGTGTTGTATCTCGCTTTCCAGTCCTCCGTCCCTCTGTATGTACGACCCCTGGTGTTTAAATTTGCAGACCGATTTCCGCTCATCATCCTGGATCTTGCAAGACCTCGGCAGACATACGTTATCCGCCAAGTCACAACGCAGGCGGAAGCGCGTGTCGACTGATCGTGACAAGCGATCATTGAAGAGTACTTGATGAAAAACAAGAGGGCGACAGCTGCAAAAGGCACTGCAGAACTGAATATCACCCTCGCGAACCCTACCACCACCGAAACAACACTAAGTGAACATCATAAGTAGGGAACAGCACGACGAGCTGGAATTCCAAAGCCATTCATCAGTGATGCAAAAGCCCTTAAGAGGGAAACGTGGTGCCGAAGCCATAAAAGCTGGACCATGAAGCAATTGAAGAATGTCATTCGATCCGATGAGTCTTGTTTCGGTCTCCAACTTCTGCTCTAGTTTACGTCCCAAGAGGAAACATGCCGGGGATGATTTAGGCAGCCAAATCGCGGTGTTCTATGAGCCCTGTGAATACTCTGCAAGGTCGAATTACTGCCAAGGACTAAGTTACCATTTTGGCTGATCGGATCCCTCCCATGCTACAAGGTCTGTTTACCAGTGCTGATGCTGTATTCCAAGACGACACGGCCGGAGTGGCCGAGCGGTTCTAGGCGTTACAGTCTGGAACAGCGCTCACCGCTACGGTCGCAGGTGTCGAATCCTGCCTCGGGCATGGATGTGCGTGATGTCTTTAGGTTAGTTAGGTTTAAGTAGTTCTAAGTTCTAGGGGTCTGATGACCTCAGAAGTTAAGTCCCATAGTGCTCAGTGCCATTTGAACAATTTGAACAATTTTTGAGTGAAGACGACAGGATACCTATTCACTCAGCTCGCCTCGCTCAGGACTTGTTTTGTACGCACGAGAATGAATTGTCGCATCTCCCCTGGTCACCAAATCTCATTATTATTGAGCCTATGGGATCTACTTTTGCGGGAAGGGTATGTGATGACCTACTTCTTTACCTAAAACTGCCACTGTTCTTTAGGAAGAATGGTTGATTTCCTTAAAATCCACACGGGACCTGTATTTATCCATTTCATTTAGTGGATGTTGTTTTGAATGCCAACGGGTTTCCTACACCTTATTAGACACGGTTATTTGTTGTGTTTTTTATATTTCCGTATTTATGCCCAATCCCAGTACAACCCACGTAATTCATCATATGCACAAAGTATCGGAAAAGTGATCAGTGAAATCTCAAATATACTTCGGAAGAGCAATTATATTTTGCCTCGTAAGAGGTAACTAAAATCCCATTGAGTGTTTACACAACACCCTGAAAAACCTACAGAAGATGTATCAGCTTCTAACAGATCCTCAGACAACATATATCCTCACGAGCTGTGAGCACGTGCTTGCCGAGCCTCGAGCAGACAGTGAACGAATGGCCCCTCTTCACCGCTCATGGTCGCTAACACTACCTCTCCCGTTACGACCCAAAGGCTTTCCCCAGTTAAGATTATGGCTAACCTTGACTGAATGATGCCTCGTAACTTCTTTGCCCAGCGACTGTCTGCGCAAAACGTAGAACCAGAGTAGCTATTCAGTTACTTTGAAACTATTGGTGGGGCTGTTAAGGATAGGCGCGCGGGATTAGCCAAGCGGTTTAAGGCGCTAAAGTTATGGACTGTGCGGCTGGTCCCTACAGAAGTTCGAGTCCTCCCTCGGGCATTGGTGTGTGTGTGTTTGTCCTCAGGATAATTTAGGTTAAGGTTAAGTAGTGTGTAAGCTTAGGGACTCATGACCTTAGCAGTTAAGTCACACACATTTGAACATTTGATTTTGTTAAGGATATCTCAGAATTACTATATTCATAAAGGAAGAAGAATGGACAAAATGAATCTGAGTCCAAAACCTAC